>NW_016804196.1:82035-100693 GCF_001698545.2 Rhinopithecus bieti
AAAAAAAAAAAAAAAAAAAAAAAATTAGGAGCCTTGCATAGCCATACTATTATTTTCTACTTCATTGGAATTTTAAATTGTTTTTCAATTGCTTTATTTATTTATTTATTTTTTTTGAAACAGTCTCAAAAACCAGGCTGGAGTACAGTGGTGAGATCTCGGCTCACTGCAACATCCACCTCCCAAGTTCCAGCGATTCTCGTGTCTCATCCTCACGAGTAGCTGGAACTACAGGCACACACCACCATGCTCCACTAATTTTCATTTTTCATCTACTTTATACTCTACTTCATTTTACGGAAATGGCTTTGAAAATCTAGATTCTAGTCCTAGCTTTGCCTTTTATTAGTTGTATCCTTACCTTTTCTAATTTATATCATGAGGATGTTAACATCTAGACTGCAAGTCACAGGACTGTTGTGGGGAAAAGGGATGTGAAAATAAATAAGTTCTAACATGCAATGTAAATGTAAGCACCTTCATTTCTTTAAGGGGGGAAAAAAATCAGTCAAATGTGCTTTTGTCAATAGCATATGCCCTGAAGAAATTCCAGGATTCTCTGGAGTTAATCCTCAGAGACTATTAACATACACACAGTGTTCCCCCATTTGAGATCCAGATGGTATCCCTGACTCCAGAGCCTGTTGCTTAGTGATAGCTCATGGGACCACACCTAAAATCATAGCCTCCCAGACACGGCAAGGCCAGTCTTTTTCTCAAGAGAATGAAGAGTTCAGTCCCAATGATACTTGGAATCTACTGTACAAGGAAACACAAACTCAAGGCCACAGACTGCAACATACTTGTTGAAAACAAACTAGGCTTCCAACCAATTCACACCACGTCTTGAGAAGGAAAGGGAAGGCAGTTATATGAAGAGAGGGACCCTTGGTGTGATCCTGCCCCAGTTTTCATTCTAAAAAAACAAAGGCTGGGCAATGTGGCTCACACCTGTAATCCCAGCACTTTGGGAGGCTGAGGTGGGCAGATCACCTGAGGTCAGGGATTCGAGACCAGCCTGGCCAACATGGCGAAACCCCGTCTCTACTAAAAATACAAAAATTAGCTGGGTGTGGTGGCACATGCCTGTAATCCCAGCTACTGGGGAGGCTGAGTCAGGAGAACCACTAGAACCCAGGAGGCGGAGGTTGCAGTGAACCAAGATTGCACCACTGCACTCCAGCCTGGGCAACAGAGTGAGACTCCATCTCAAAAAAACAAAAAAGAAAAGGAAAAGAAAAACGATTGGGTGACTATCTTAGGTGATTGCTCTCAGGGACCACAATGTGATGGCACCTAAAAGCCACCAGCTGACAGACAGCCTGTCCTACTTCCTAGGTTGCTCACTGTCCCTCTCACTATTGATTTACTTATTTATTTTTTGTCATTTTATTTGTGTGTAATTTGTATATATTTAGGGGTACAGGTGCAGGTTTCAAACACGCATGTGTTGCATAGTGGTGAGGTCTGGGCATTTAGTGGCCCCATCACCCACAGAATGAGTGCTGTATCGAGTAGGCAATTTTTCCCTTCTCACCTTCCTACCTGTTGTAGTCTCCAATGTCTTATTCCACTCTATAGATCCATATGTACCCTTTGTTTAGCTCCTACTTATGAGTGAGAACATGTGGTATTTAATTTTCTGTTTCTGAGTTATTTCACTTAGGATAATGGCTTCCACTTCCATCCATGTTGCTGCAAAAGACATGATTTCATTCTTTTTTCTGGATAAATGCTGTTCCATTTTGTTTATATACCACGTGTTCTTTATCCAGTCCTCCCCTGATAGACAGTTAGGTTAATTCCATGTCTTTGCTAGTGTGAATAGTGCTGTGATAAACATACGCGTGCAGGTATCTGTTGGATATAATGATTTCTTTCCCTTTGGGCATATACCCAGTAGTGAGATTGCTGGGTCAAATGGTAGTTTTATTTTTAGTTATTTGAGAAAGCTCCATACTGTTTTTCCTAAAGGTTGTACTAATTTACATTCTTGTTTATTTCTGTTTACACCTCGCTGGCCTTCCATGGCTGCCTTGGCCTTTCTTGAACATGTGTCCTGCTTGGCATGCAGCCCGTGTACTGACGATGCTCCCCACCAGGTTCTCAGCATCCTCCTGAGTCCTGGGTCACAGGCACTCCCTCCACCAGCTCTGACCTGGGCCAGCCTCCAACCTCCTCCCCACCCAGGGAAGGGAAATTCAGATAATCCTGAGCTTTTAAAGAGAGTTCATAGAAGGAAATACAACTGCAAATCCTCAACATTTTGGAAAAACCTCTACCACTATCTTCCTCTTACATCAGTCTGATTATATTGATTCACCTCCAAGATAGATGGGAATTCAAGTGGTGCATCCTTTTATTGGAGAAGAGTCAGAAGCTGGATGTTTGTCTTGGCTCAAGGTTGGAAAAGTTCCTTGTCCTCTCTGGGGGACAGAGTCCTTGTCAGTAAACAAGGAGATAAGATGGAGAGATCGTGGGGGTCCCTCCAAGCCCTGACCTTCTAATGCTTTTAAGGTTTCTATGATTCTCTCTATGTGCAGTTCTGCCCAACTTCTCTCATCATAAACGCCAAGGGTGAGTTAACTAAAGCATGGGTCATCCCCAGAAAATCTTTAAGAGAATACTTTAAAAAGTTTTTAGGCCAAATGATATTGTCGTGGTGTTTCTTTTAAAATTTCAAACAACAGCCAATTCCAGTGTAATATATATTGTTCCAGAAAATAGAAAAGGATGGAAAACTATCAAGTTCAATTTGTGAAACTATATATTCTTTGAAAATATCTGGTAAAGAGTCAAAATGGTAAAATTGTACAAATAGAAACATCCATGCAAAGCTGTAAATTAAAATCAAGAGTACATTAAGAGACTTAGAATAAACAAATTCATAGAGACATAGAATAGTGGCTTCCAGGGCCTGAGCTGAGGAAAAACTGGGGAGAGGGAGCTTATTGTTTAATGTGTACAGAGCTTCTGTTTGGAATAATGAAAAGTTCTGGAAATGGATACTGGTGATGGTTATACAACATTTTGAAAATATTTAGTGCCACCGAATTGTGCAATAAAAATGGTTAAAATGATACATTTTACATTTTACCACAAAAATTGCCAATAACTAGAGACAGGCAGGAAAAACTACACACACACACACACAGTTGTGCCAGTGCCAATTTCCTGATTTGGATGTGCTGTGGTTACATCAGATGTGACCACTGGGGGAAACTGGGTGAAGAGAACTTGGGACCTCTTTATACTATCTTTGCAGCTTCCTGTGCATCCAAAATTCTTTCAAAATAAATTTAAAAGAGTGCATTAAAAGAATAAGCCAAGATAACCAAGAAATATTACCTGGAAATACAAGAAGGACTGATAGTTGAAAATCTACCAATATTTCACACCTATAGCGGAAATAAGATAAAGCATATGATTTTTTTTCAGAGGCTTAAAATTCTTTCATTAATTCCGTTAAGACTGTCTTGTAACAGATTGTTTTCCTTAACATCATCAAAAAGATCCTTCTCAGCAACAAACAGCCTTAACATTCAAATGCTGTAGGTATTTTTAATAAAATCAGGAGTAATATAGGATGTTCAATACTGTTACTTATTCTGGAAGTCTGGGCATTCATCGCCAGTGATTACAACTGTGAAAATAGAGATGGAGGAAAAATGCATGAAAATGTGGGGACAGAGTGAGAGGCTACTTTTGAATGGACCATTATCTACTAAGGCTTCAGATTTATCTTTTAACTTTTCAGTCTTGTTTATCTCTTATAAAAGATGTAACATTAGATAATTAATAGGACTAAATCACTTTATTACTTTTAATACTGCTTTTCTGTTTCTTAGCATTGAACAGTTTCCTTCATATTCCTTCCTTATTTGGTCCTTCAAAAAAATTTAATTTTTTTGCTCCCAGTCACTGTAATTCACACTTGTAATCCCGGCTACTTAGGTGAGTGAGTCAGGAGGATCACTCAGGCCCAGGAGTTCGAGGCTGCAGTGAGCTGTGTTTGCACCACTTCACTGCAGTCTAGATGACAGAGCAAGGCCCCATCTCTAAAAATTAAATAGGCTGGGTGTCGTGGCTCACACCCATAATCCCAGCTCTTTGGGAGGCCAAGGTGGGAGGACTGTTTGAGCCCAGGACTTTCAGACCAGCCTGGGCAACATGGGAAAACCTTGTCTCTACAAAACATACACTAGGTGTGGTGGCATATGACTGTAGACCCAGCTACTCAGGAGGCTGAGGTGGGAGGATCCACTGAGCCCAGGAGGTGGAGGCTGCAGTGAGCCCTGGTTGTGCCACACTGCACTCCGGCCTGGGCAACAGAGTGAGGCCTTGTCTCAAAAATAAATAAATAAATAAATAAATAAATATTGTTTCTATGGAAGACCAAAACATAAAACAGAGAAAACTAGAGTTGCTCTGATTGAAACAGGGGTAGAGCACCCAAATCCTGGTCTATCGTGATCCTTCCCTCCCCCAGCCAGCTCTGCATGAAACAGGCCCCTAAGACAAACTCAGGGAACCACTGGACGGGGAGACCCTGCTCTCGCATTCCAGGTAGTGCTAATATGTTATGGCTCTTGGAAGCATACCAGATGAGGCAATTCATGGAATTTGGTATAGAAGCCTATTTAAAGACAAAGACAAAGAACTAAGTCTGGTCTGTATTGGACTACTTGCTTCAGGACCTGGTACCACTCTCATTTCTGCCTCTCATCTAATCAAATGACCCTGAGTGAGGTCCCTCTCCTCTTTCAGCCTCTGTTTCTTATCTGTAATGTGAGAAGGTTCACTTACTTAACATTCATTCAGCAAAAATCATGTTACTGTATTCTTGTTACTTGGTCACTTCCGTCAGTGGATGCTGACGGAAGTGACCACCAAACTCCATTCAGCAGGTCACCACATTCAGCTATTGGGAGCACAGGTCAAGCCAACTCATACCGCAAATCTCAGCCTTGGCTACATGTAGAATCGCTGGAAGGAAGTTTTAAGACAGCCAGATGCCCAGGTCCCACTCAGTCCAATTAAATCAGAACTTAGGCATGACATCCGGGGAAGTACTGTTTTTAGAAGTGTCCCTCATGATTCTAATGAGCAGCCAAGATGAAAAACCATTGTCTCAGCAGAATCATAGAGTATGTTTTGAGTGATTTCACTCAAAATGAGACAGTCTACAGGGCCCTATGATCTTCTCATCATCTTCATGACTAACTGGTAACATTTGCCCCTAATTGTTTTCAGATTAAACTTGTCTCTATTTTGATTTATGACACAGACTCCTAAGTTTTTCACAAAACGCCCACGTGCCAATGCAGATTCAACACTTGTTCTGGAGAAAAATTTAGACCCTGTCAAGAAATTAATCATCATTAGTGAGTTATATTTTTCTGATTCCTTTAATAGAGGCCACACCATATGGGCAACGATTCCCAATTCTGACAAAGGCAACACTTCCCATTTTTAAGTAATTAACTTTTTTCTCTCTAGAGGTTACATACACCATCTTTGAAGGCAGTACATACATCATATGTGTGACTTTGCCTAGTAACTCTATGGCACTGTTTTGCTACATTCAGCTGTCAGGATTTATTGGATCATGAGCTGGGATGATCCATTTTTAAGGTGGGGAGGCTGGTTCTAGCCTGTTTGCAGTCTGTGGGTGTTAAAGAGGAAGACAGTCCTCTCTCTGGTCCGTGCCTCTAAGATGACAAAGAAAAGAGGGAACAATAATTGTGCTAAGAGATCCATTTCTATGGTGGGGAGGCTGGTTCTAGCCTGTTTGCAGTCTGTGGGTGTTAAAGAGGAAGGCAGTCCTCTCTCCGGTCCGTGCCTCTAAAATGACAAAGAAAAGAGGGAACAATGGTAGTGCTAAAAAGGGCCACAGCCACGTGCAGCCTATTTGCTGCAGGAACTGTGCCCGATGCATGTCCAAGGACAAGGCCATTAAAGAAATTCATCATTCAAAACATAGTGGAGGCCACAGTAGTCAGGGACATTTCTGAAGCAAGTGTCTTCGATGCCTGTGTCCTTCCCAAGCTGTATGTGAAGCTACATTACTGTGTGAGTTGTGCAATTCACAGCAATGTAGTCAGAATCGCTCTCATGAAGCCTGCAAGGACCAAACACCCTGACCCCGATTTAGACCTGCGGGTGCTGCTCCACGACCCCCACCAAAGCCCATGTAAGGAGCTGAGTCCTTAAAGACTGAAGACAGACTATTCTCTGGAGAAAAATACAATGGAAATTGTACTTACAAAAAAAAAAGAGAGGAAGGCAGTTTTTAGCGAAGTGCTGTAAATCTCTTAGACCTTTGAGGGCAATTTATAGTTTTTGGAGCAACCCCACCTCTATCTTAGCTTTCTGCTCACCATCATCTCATTGTTCCAGTTTCATGTAGGCTGAGATTCAGAAAGCAATGTTGGAGATTAGAATACGTTGCATACATCTCTTAAAAAGTGGAGGATGGCGCACGGAGGATTTTGAGGGCAGTGAAGCTATTCTGGATGATGCTGTAACGGTGGATAAGTGTCATACCCATAGATTATCCAAACCGATACATTATCCAGCACCAAGAGTGAACCCTAATGGAAACAGTGGATTCTGGGTGACAATGATGTGTTAATGTGGGTTTGTCAATTGTAATAAATGTACCACTCTGATGGGGAATGTTGACAACATGGGAAACTGTGCATGTGTGGGGGCAGGGGAAATATGGGAACTCTCTGTACTTTCTACTCAACCTTGCTGTGAATTTAAAATTGATTCAAAAAAGGAGGTCTATTTAAAACTAAAAGAGAAGAATTTGGAGTTTTTCTTAATTTTTTTTAATCCCAGAAATTGAGTAATAGCAAAACAAAACAAAATCCGGGGAAATAGTCGAATCTCCTCTACAAATCACTCTCTTAGTGATCCTGGGTCCACCATCCTTTGCTCTTCCTACATGCTCTCCTCACTGTTTCCTCCTAATATAGTTTGCATGTGTGTCCCTGCCCAAATCTCATGCTGAATTGTAATAACCAGTATTGAAGGTGGGGCCTGTTGGGAGTGATTACATCATGGCGGTGGATTTCTCATGGTGGGTGAGCACCATCCCCATGCAGAACCATGAGCCAATTAAACCTCTCTTCCTACAAATTACCCACCCTCATGTATTTCTTTATAGCATGATCTAATACACCTTCTTACTGATGACTTGCATATATCCTTATCTAACCCAGAATTATCACTTAAATTTTAAGCTCTTCTGTCCAAAAAATCCAAAAAGTCTCTATCTGAATATCCCTAAGGAACTTCAACATCAATTTGCGCCAAATGGAAGTCGTTATCTCCCGATCCCATCTCCTTCTTTTGTATTCCAGCCTTTACACAAAAGAGTTATGACCTGTATGGATGAGAACTCTGGTAATCCTTCTAAATTTTCATGCTAAAATAACAACAGTCCACACTTCTCATTAAAAATAGTGGACTCAATGCTTGTGGGTGTCTGTATTCCTTCTAAAAGCACAACAAAATTGTATTACAATAAAAGGGTTTAAAAAGAGGCATAGACGCACAGGGGAAAAAAAGACTGTGGGGAGAGGACAGCTACACAATTTTAGAAGGTGGGAAGCGCAGGGATAAATAGAAACTGACTCGGCAAACCAGAGACAACCAGAATCCATATTGGTAATGGCAGGGGGAGGGGGGACCCAGAAACAAACTGATTAACACTGATGAACCTCAGAAGAGCTCAGGAAGTGGAGGCACCAGACACCTCTTAAAGGAGCAGTCAAATAAATACGATTTCAGGCATACGAGGTTTCATAAACATAGCCTTCTGGATCCTGTTTACTTTGTTGGAACACATTTAGAGGATGTGCTCCACCAAAATAAAAGAATAAGCCAAAGCCGAGATGGCACAGGATTTAACACAAGAGGGAGGCACAGGGCGTCCTGAGCTGTTGGTGAGGGAATATCCCAGGACTACAGCTGTGCTCATGACTTGTTAGTTCTTTTAATTCTTGCACATATATGTTTCGAAAGGTTAAATTTGTTTACGGTTATGCAGTTAGTCCAGTGAGCTTTAGAGCTAGGAATCCAACCCAGCTGTGTCTGATCCAAGGCCATAATAAAGCATTTCTATAATTATGGAATTTTGGGCCAAAGAATGCCTGATGTAAACTTTGAAAAATTAGCTGCGCATGGTGATGTGTGCCTGTGGCCCCAGCTACTCAGGAGGGTAGGCCTAAGGATCTCTTGAGCCCAGGAAGTCAAGTTTGCAGTAAGCCATGATTGTACCACTGTACTCCAGTCTGAGCAACAGTGCAAGACTCTGTTTCAAAACAAACAAAAACAAAGAATGCCTAATGCAGATAATAATCGTTCCAAGTCATAAGCTTACAATGAGAATTAGATGAGATAATCATACAAATCATTTACCCAGCATCTGGCACATAGAAATCTAATTACTCTCTTACTTCTAGTTAAAAATATTATCTATTATTATCATTACTGCCTCTATCCAATGTTCCATGAAGGATTAGCATTTTAACTGGACCTGGAAAGACAAGAAGGATTTTGGTGGTTAGAGTCCTAGTCAGCTTGAGTGGCTATAACAAAATACCACAGACTTGGTGACTCAAACAACATTTATTTCTCATAGTTCATGAGGCTGGGATCAAGGTGCCAGCAGATTTGGTTCCTGGGGAGGGCTCTCTTCCTGGCTTGCAGAAGACTGCCTACTCGTTTGTCCTCGCATGGCAGAGGGAAAAAGAGTTCTAGTATCTCTTCCTCTTTTTATAAAAGCACTAATCCCATCATAGGGCTCCATTCTCATGACCTCATTACCTAATTACCCCTCAAAGGCCCCACTCTCCAATACCATCACCTTGGGCATTAGTGCTTCAATATATGAATTGGGGTGGGGGTGGGGGACATAAAAGAACAATATTAAAGAGAAGACAATGAAGATGCACACTTTAGGCATTGGTCAGATAATCTGGTCATAAACTGACTGAAGTTCAACACTTGCCAAAAGTTTGCAGAAACATTTTGGGATTTAGAGCAAATATATTAGTCTCCATTTCCTGGGTCCTGTAAGCCCCATCCATGGAGCAAATTAGATTGTCAGAAAGCAACAAACCTAAATTCTATTAATAACTCCCCACAGAGTAACTTTCATAGAATTAAGATTAATGCTATGTCCTTAAATTTTGGAAGAGAGGAATAAAGCATCAATTTGAAGAATATTTTTATATCTTTTGCCAAAATCGTAGTTGTAAACATTGTATACCATATTGTCCATCCTTAGTCTGAAAAAGACTTTTTTCTACAGATAAACTTGTATGCTTGCTTTTATCATGAAATGACAACTTCATAACCCAATGCCAGGAGTGGATTTAGTGCTCAACGGCAGTAATTTAATTCATACCAAATGCTTCAAAACAGCTCTCTTCTTGTAAATATACTAAGATGTGTGTTTATTTAATTATCTTGTTTCATATGTACAAATATATCCTGTGCTATCTTAGAACAGGTGTTTCAAACGAATAAAATTGAATATATTGCTGAATCTTGGCATAACGTAAGTATCAGGAAGTAAAGCAAAGTCTGTTACCTGACAGCAGAAACAGGTCCTGGGACATCAACATATAATTGGATCTATGGCAT
Organism: Rhinopithecus bieti; assembly: GCF_001698545.2. Lineage (NCBI taxonomy): Eukaryota > Metazoa > Chordata > Mammalia > Primates > Cercopithecidae > Rhinopithecus > Rhinopithecus bieti. The sequence continues at coordinate 91,696 of NW_016804196.1, forward strand.
TTCTAGAATTAGGTGCTTTAAAACATTAGATCATTTGTTTACTAAGTTTTTAACAAAAATTAAAGAAAGTGAAGAAACTGAAGCAGAAGTGGTCAGAAAAGAAGCAAATTTACCTGTCAAGGGACACTGCGTTCAATCCATGAGAAAAACCTTTTAAGAATTTAATAACCAGTTTCAACATGTTACCAACATTAGTCACATTAGCTAGGTTATACTGCAGTAACAAACAACCCCCACCTCTTAAAAGCTTAAAACATTAAAAGTTTATTTCTCACATATGATACATATCCAATGTGGGTGCGCAGGGCTTTCTACGCTACACTGTCCTTACTTGGAGACCTGGGCTACCAGAACCTCCACCTTCTGGGATGTTGATGGTTGAGAAGAACATAGCAAATCAAGAACTGCCTCTAAAGTTTCCTGCCTAGGCCAGGTGGGGTGGCTCATGCCTGTAATCCCAGGACTTTGGAAGGCCGAGGCAGGTGGATCAGTTGAGGTCAGGAGTTCAAGACCAGCCTGGCCAACATGGTGAAACCCCATCTCTACTAAAAATACAAAAATTAGCCAGGCATGGTGGTGCATGCCTATAATTCAAGCTACTCAGGAGGCTGAGGAAGGAGGATCGCTTGAACCTGGGAGGCAAATGATACAATGGGCCAAGATCGCACCTCTGCACTCCAGCCTGGACAACAGTTCAAGACTCCATCTTAAAATATGAATAATAATAACAATAATAAATAAAAATTTCCTGCTTGAAGTGGTACACGTCATTTTCATTTGTGTTTCATTGGTCAAAGCAAATCACATGGTCTGTTGAACATCAAGGGGCCAGATAGTACATTCTTTTTATGCTTGGAAGCAGGAGAGCTGGGAATATTGGTGAACAGCACTAATGATTACTAGAGTCTGTGCTTTTTGCTACTGAATATTCAGTTCATTTTCCTTTCTGCTTGCAAAATACACTCACCCTTTCCTCCAAAAATAAAACCAGAAAATTTCATTCCAACATGACTTTTAGTTATAAGCCCAAGATTTTGGGAGATGCACAGCCATTTTTAAATCAAGAGAGGATATAGCACCTATTGATTCAAAGACCGACAAACGAGAAGTTGAATGTTCTTCCCGGCTCCACAATGGTGTCCACAGCCACTCTTCTAATGGTGTAACAGGAACAGAATAACTACAATAGGTAGCCCTATTCAGAAATGAGGAGAGTAAGAGACATACAGCACGTGCTGGTTCACAGCAATTCTAAGTCCCACTGGGCAGACATTGCAAGGGCTCCTATCAAGGGTAGGGAAAGTTCCTTGATTAGGGTCAGTTCCTGCTCCCTGGGAAAAGTTCTGTTATCCAGTCATCCTCCTGAAGCCTGGATCCATCTTCTAAACCATTCGTTTTTCATGACGATTCTCTGTAGCTACATTTCCGTAGCGCCTACATTCTCTGTAGGTGCTATGGTCTGAATGCTTATGTTCCCCCAAAATTCATATGTTGAAACCCTAAACCCTAAGGTGATGGTAATACCTAGATTTGTGTCCCCACCCAAATCTCATGTCAAATTGTAATCCTCAGTGTTAGCGGTGGAGCCTGGTGGGAGGTGATCAGATTATCGGGACAAATTTCCCCCTTTGGTGCTGTTCCCTTGACAAGAATTCTCATGAGATTGGGTTGTTTTAAAGTACTTGGCACCTCCCTGCTCTCTCTCTTCCTCCTGCTCTGACCTAGTGAAGTGCTGACTTCTCTTTCACCTCCTGCCATAATTGAAAGTTTCCTGAGGTCTCCCCAGAAGCCGAGCAGATGCCAGCATCATGCTTCCTGTACAGCCTGTGGAAACATAAGCCAACTGAACCTCTTTTCTTTATAAATTTCCCAGTCTCTGGTATTTCTTTAGAGCAGTACAAGAACGGACTAATATAGGAAGTGACTACATCATGAGGGATTAGTGCTCTTATAAAAGAAACCCCAGCGAGCTAGCCAGTCCCTTCCACCATGTGAGGACAGAGCCAAAAGTCATCATCCATGAGAAATTGGTCCCTCACCAGACACCAAATCTGCCAGTGCCTTGATCCTGGAATTCCCAGCCTCCAGACTGTGAGAAATAAATTTCTGTTGTTTATAAGCGACTCATCTGTGGTATTTTATTACAGCAGCCCAAAAGAACTAAGACACTGGGCGATGAGAATATCTCTTCCTTGGAGAGGTACAGCTTTCTCAGCCCACTTCCTACTCTTGGATGACTGGAGTCCCAAAGTCATTTTAAGTTTTAAACAATCACCATATTTTTTAGTCCAGACTGATTGATACTTCTTTTGTCAATGCCACTCTTGTCAAAAACATAGCTTCTTATTTTATTCTAGCCAGCTCTATATGCCAGTAACCGTAGTTCAATTTCAGATACAATTCTCATATTGACTTTTTTTTTTTTTTGGCTTTTATGTTCCCACCCCTCTCTTTATCATTTTAATTTCAATTTCTGACGCTTTCAGGCTTCAGTGAGAGAACCACATACACAATCTCTTTTCCCTGAGTCATTTTCTACAAGTGAAGGTAGTTTTTTGGACACGATATCACTAAATGGACTGTTACTCAGACACATCTGTATTCACAGGTTTCAACAGTAAGCGTGATGATGGCATCCTTACTGTGTTTTTTGACGCAAGGTGGACTTTCAGTTGGTCCCTGCTCCTGAAGTTTTTCTCAATTTTATAATTTGCTATTTAGAACGGAGTCTTCCTTCAGGCTTATAAGTCCCTGAACTCTATTTGCTGACATTCCTGCTTGAATATGAGCCAATTTCTTTTTGAGCTTACCTCTTTCTTGTAACATCTTGCCAAAAACAGCCATCATCGAAGCACATACTGTCATACTAACAATAATCTTCTCTCTCAATCTCTTCTCCTAGAGGCAAAAGCTTATCAAGAGAATAATCTACATCCTAAATTACCGCATGCACAGTTTCCTGCCACTCAATACCTGGACCTTAAGCCAATATAATTTATTTTAGATCTTTAGTTAAAACCATAGCCCACTTCTATGTACCAATTTCTGTGTTATTCAGCATATGCAGGGTTACACTGCAGGAAAAAAAATTCAACATCTTAGTGGCCTAGAACGAAGTATTATTTGTTGCCTGTGTCCATTTCAGGTCAGCAGAGGACACTTTTTTATATTATCCTCACTTAAAGACCCACGTGAATGGAGTTGCTGTGAACTGGAACATCACCAGTTGCCATGGAAATGGGAAGGAACATGGAAAGTTGTGCATCTGCCCAAAAACAATCATCTCTGCTCACATGGTATTGGCTAAAACAAGTCACATGGCCAACCCTAACTGCAAACTGGCAAAGCAGTGAAATTTTTCCACGTCCCGAGCTATAGGAGAATTGGAAATATTGTTAAATAGCACTAATGACTCCCACAACACCCATTTACTAAAAATATAAGTATGCATACAGCCTTTCCTCAATACACATTGTTTATGTTGAACTTAAGTCTCTTGGACTTACAGAGCCCGTAATCTCATACAGCCTTCCTGTTTCTACAGGAAATTGAAGAGACTGAAATTTAATTCTCATGGCTCCCAGTTTCAAGTGAGTGTTATGGGCACTGTTGACATATTAACGAGAAAACAGCTAAAATGGAGAGAAATGATCATAAGTAGTTACTGGAATGAGGCAACTGAGTGTGCGAATTCTTTATTTGCCAAATGTCATAGGTATGTATTTGCTTGTACATGGGCATGTGTCTCCTTTTTTAACCAAGTAGATTCTTTTTCTAAGCTCCAAAGCAAACGTGACCATTAGTGATTTTAATTGTCTTAAGTATTTAAGGCAAATCTACCAAGAATATGGAATACAATATGACCCAAGTCTAATTTTTTCATTGGTTGTCTGGTTACTCAGTAAATATTCATTGATTGAGTAATCCCATTTCCAGAGAAATACTATGGCCATGGAAGAAACAACAATATGCCAGATGAAAAAGACAAAGTTTCCATTCCAAAACCCATTTGGCCACAGTCACAGAAACTTGGTCAGAAACCTGGAAGTGCTTCTCTAAGGTTGATGCTGGAACTGATAGCTAGGCACTATTTATAAACTTTGGGAATGTTTTCTAAATAAAGTGTTTAAACATGCTTTTGGAAAGTAAGTGTCTTCATTCATTTTGTTGTCCAAGCTCTCTTTGATCCATTAATTTCACTTTTCCTTTGATTTTTCCAAACACTCAAAACGGAAAGTTCATTTTTTCTTATGGTGAGCAGCAAATAATTTGCTCATGATCAAGAGACCTTGTGAAGACATCAACGTGATGCTTTTCTTGTGCTAAGCCGCTCTGTGGAACAAAACAGTTGCCAAAAATGCCCACTTCACATAGGTGCATAGGACAAAAGTTTCCTAATCATAGCAGAGCCAGTCCGATTCAGGATGGGTAGGAAGGAAAGATGCTCCCAGGAACCTCAGCATCCTCTTTAGACTCTTTCCCGTATCCCCCATGGTAAGTCCTTCTGCTAAGTCAGGGCTCCAGTGAACAGGGACATGCCAGGGTACGGCAGGGGCTTCTGCCTGCCAGCTTTAAGAGATTTTAGTTGTGTCAATCTTTGTAAACTAATATTCAGGAAATAAGTAGGCAGGCTCTTTGGGGGTCCCCAGGTTCATGCAGGCCCAGTAGGGTGGAGAATCAACAAGTGCTCAGCTGGTAGGTGAGGGGTTCAAGCCAGAAAATAATCAGTGGAAGGTGAGAGTGGCTGAGGCTGGTCCAGGAGTACCCACTGGGACTCCTCACTGGGGCAGACAAGGAGAAGCAGGCTTCACAAGTCTTACTCCAAACAAATGAAGCTGAGTGGGAACCAAACAAGACCAGTCCATGGTGGGAGACCCCAACCAAGGTTTCTTCCTGCGAGGCCAATTACAGCAACAAGGACTGATGGTCAAAGACTACACTCTACCAAAGCACCTTGGACTCCCTGGTAAGCCTGGCTGGAGGACGTCTTTCTCCAGTCCTAACAGGGTGCAAATATTTAGGGGCCCTCATATGAGAACAAAGTCATTCTTGCTCAGCTGGGGAAACAGCATCATGCCATTTACTCCAAGGTTCCTCTGAGCATGACATGGGTAAACAGCAGCTCCTGTAGTCCTTGAAGGGAGAAGGATGGACAGCCCCAAAGAGCTGTTTCCCAAGAGGCAGTGCATGAGTGCCTAGAACCCTAGGTGGCTTTCAGTAGTCCAGAGAGAGCCTGGCAGTGGTCACTGGAGGGAACTGGGTGGCTAGGAAAAAGCAGGAGGCAGGAAGGAAGGGACAGCAGATGGGGCAGAGCCAGCTCAGAGGCATTAAGATTCATTCTCTGTTCCCATGACCCTGAGGAGCCCCTCCCCAGGCCAATCCACACACATCCCTGTGACCCAAAATTACAGGTCAGTCAGTGACCAAGCCAAGAGATCTCTGAGACCAGGTACTCTAGCATGTGTAGTGATCTCTGGGGAAGAGTGGAACCCCTGAGCTTGTGTGTGAGGAGAACTTGGGCTTCCTTCCCTCCCTCACCCCCTACTCCACTACCGAGGACCACACAGGGAGCCTGGGATCTGGTTCTCTGGATTAAGGAGGGGATGTGGCCACCAATTTCTGTTCAGCCCCCACTGAGGCAGTGAAGCTCTGCAATTAAGAGTGAGGCTGTGATTCACAGAAAATAAGGAATATTCTGGATAGAAAAGTGGAGGGAGGCCGGGCACGGTGGCTCATGCCTGTAATCCCAGCACTTTCAGAGGCCACGGCAGGCGGATCACTTGAGGTCAGGAGTTCAAGAACAACCTGGCCAACATGGTGAAACCTGTCTCTTAAAAAAATACAAAAATTAGCCAGGTGTGGTGGTGCATGTCTGTAATCCCAGCTACTTAGGGGGCTGAGGCACGAGAATTGCTTGAACTTGGGAGGCAGAGGTTGCAGTGAGCCGAGATCATGCCACTGCACTCCAGCTTGGGCAACAGAGTGAGACTCTGTCTCCATAACAAAAAAAAAAAAAAAAGAAAGAAAAGAAAAGGAAAGAAAAGATCCGTTCCAAGATGGCTGAATAGGAACAGCTCCAGTCTGCAGCTCCCAGCATGATCGACTCAAAAAACCAGTGATTTCTGCATTTCCAACTGAGGTACTTGGTTCATCTCATTGAGACTGGTTGGACAGTGGGTGCAGCCCATGGAGGGTGAGCCGAAGCAGGGCGGGGCATCGTCTCACCCAGGAAGCACAAGGGATTGGGGGATTTCCCTTTCCTAGCCAAGGGAAGCCATGACAGACTGTACCTGGAAAAACAGGACACTCCCTCCCAACTACTGGCTTTTCCCATAGTCTTAGCAATTGGCAGACCAGGAGATTCCCTCCTGTGCCTGACTCGGCAGTTCCCACGCCCACGGAGCCTTGCTCACTGCTAGCTCAGTAGTCTGAGATGGACCTGTGAGGCAGCAGCCTGGTGGAGGAAGGGGTGTTTGCCATTGCAGAGGCTTGAGTAGGTAAAGCAGCTGGAGAGCTCAAACTCGGCGGAGCCCACCACAGCTCAGCAAGGCCTACTGCCTCTACAGACTCTACCTCTGTGGGCAGGGCATAACTGAACAAAAGACAGCAGAAACTTCTGCAGACTTAAATGACCCTGACAGCTCCGAAGAGAGCAGTAGCTCCCCCTGCATGGTGTTTGAGCTCTGAGAACAGACAGACTGTCTCCTCAAGTGGGTCCCTGACCCCTGTGTAGCCTAACTGGGAGACACCTCCCAGTAGGGACCAACAGACACCTCATACAGGTGGGTGTCCCTCTGGGACGAAGCTTCCAGAGGAAAGGATCAGGCAGCAATATTTGCTGTTCTACAGCCTCTACTGGTGATACCCAGGCAAACAGGGTCTGGAGTGGACCTCCAGCAAACTCCAACAGATATGCAGCTGAGGGACCTGACTGCTAGAAAGAAAACTAACAAACAGCAAGGAATAGCATCAGCATCAACAAAAAAGACAACCGCACCAAAACTCCATCTGTAGGTCACCAACATCAAAGACCAAAGGTAGATAAAACCACAAAGATGGGGGGAAACTAGAGCAGAAAAGCTGAAAATTCTAAAAACCAGAGTGCCTCTTCTCCTCCAAAGGATCACAGCTCCTCGCCAGCAACAGAACAAAGCTGGAGGGAGAATGACTTTGATGAGCTGACAGAAGTAGGCTTCAGAAGGTCAGTAATAAACTTCTCTGAGCTAAAGGAGAATGTTCTAACCCATTTCAAGGAAGCTAAAAGCCTTGAAAAAAGGTTGGATGAGTGGCTAACTAGAATAAACAGTGTGCAGAAGACCTTAAATGACCTAATAGAGCTGAAAGCCATGGCACAAGAACGTCGTGACACATGCACAAGCTTCAATAGCTGATTCGATCAAGTGGAAGAAGGGATATCAGTGATTGAAGATCAAAATAATGAAATAAAGTGAGAAAACAAAGTTAGAGAAGAAAAAGTAAAAACAAACGAACAAAGCCTTCAAGAAATACGGGACTATGTGAAAAGACCAAATCTATATTTGATTGGTGTACCTGAAAGTGACAGGAAGAATGGAACCAAGTTGGAAAACACTCTTCAGCATATTATCTAGGAGAAGTTCCCCAGTCTGGCAAGGCAGGCCAACATTCAAGTTCAGGAAATACAGAGAACACCACAAAGATCCTCCTTGAGAAGAGCAACCCCAAGACACATAATTGTCAGATTCACCAAGGTTGAAACGAAGGAAAAAAATGTTAAGGGCAGCCAGAGAGAAAGGTAGGGTTATCCACAAATGGAATCCCATCAAACTAACAGCAGATCTGTCAGCAGAAATCTTATAAGCCAGAAGAGAATGGGGGCCAATATTCAACATTTTTAAAGAAAAGAATTTTCAGTGCAGAATTTCATATCCAGCCAAACTAAGCTTCATAAGTGAAGGAGAAATAAAATCCTTTACAGACAAGCAAATGCTGAGAGATTCTGTCACCACCAGGGCTGCCTTACAAGATCTCCTGAAGGAAGCACTAAACATAGAAAGGAACAACAGGTACCAGCCACTGCAAAAACGTGACAAATTGTAAAGACCATTGATGCTAGGAAGAAACTGCATCAACAAATGAGCAAAAAAACCAGTTAACATCATAATGACAGGATCAAATTCACACATAACAATATTAACCTTAAATGTAAATGGGCTAAACGCCCCAATTAAAAGACACAGAATGGCAAATTGGATAAAGAGTCAAGACCCATCCGTGTGCTGTATTCAGGAGAGCCATCTCATGTGCAGAGACACACATAGGCTCAAAATAAAGGGATGGAAGAAGATCTACCAAGCAAATGGAAAACAAAAGAAAAGTAGGAGTTGCAATCCTAGTCTTTGATAAAACAGGCTTTAAACCAACGAAGATCAAAAGAGACAAAGAAGGCCATTACATAATGGCAAAGGGATCAATTCAACAAGAAGAGCTAACTATCCCAAACATATATGCACACAATACAGGAGCACCCAGATTCATAAAGCAAGTCCTGAGACCTACCAAGAGACTTAGACTCCCATACAATAATAATGGGAGACTTTGACACCCCACTGTCAATATTAGACAGATCTCGTTGACAGATCAATGAGACAGAAGGTTAACAAGGATATCCAGGAATTGAACTCAGCTCTGTACCAAGCGGATCTAATAGATACCTTCAGAACTGTCCACCCCAAATCAACAGAATGTACATTCTTCTCAGCACCACATCACACTTATTCTAAAATTGACCACATAATTGGAAGTAAAGCACTCCTCAGCAAATGTAAAAGAACAGAAATCACAACAAACTGTCTCTCAGACCACAGTGCCATCAAATTAGAACTCAGGATTAAGAAACTCAATCAAAACCACACAACTATGTGGAAACTGAACAACCTGCTCCTGAATGACTACTGGGTAAACAATGAAATGAAGGCAGAAATAAAGATGTTCTTTGAAACCAATGAGAACAAAGATA
>NW_016804196.1:103495-108382 GCF_001698545.2 Rhinopithecus bieti
GAAAGTAAATTAGTTCAACCACTGTGGAAGACAGTGTGGTGATTCCTCAAGGATCTAGAACTAGAAATACCATTTGACCCAGCGATCCCATTACTGGGTGTATATCCAAAAGATTATAAATCATGCTACTATAAAGACACATGCACATGTATGTTTACTGCAGCACTATTCACAATAGCAAAGACTTGGAACCAACCCAAATGTCCATCAGTGATAGACTGGATTAAGAAAATATGGCACATATACACCATGGATTACTATGCAGCCATAAAAAAGATGAGTTCATGTCCTTTGCAGGGACATGGATGAAGTTGGAAACCATCATTCTCAGCAAACTATCACAAGGACAGAAAACCAAACACCACATGTTCTCACTCATAGGTGTGAACTGAACAATAAGAACACTTGGACACAGGGCAGGAAACATCACACACCAGGGCCTGTCGGGGGGTGGGGGGTCTGGGGGAGGGATAGCATTAGGAGAAATACCTAATGTAAATGACGAGTGTATGGGTGCAGCAAACGAAGATGGCACATGTGTACCTATGTAATAAATGTGCATGTTATGCACATGTACCCTAGAGCTTAAAGTATAATAATAATAAGAAGAAAACCTAAAAAAAAAAGTTAGGGAAAACTATTCGTCAAAAATATTCATATTGTACAGTTGATTGAATAAAGAAAATCTGGTATATAGACATCATGGAATATACTATACAACCATACAAAAGAATGAAACCATATCCTTTGCAGCAACATGGATGGAGCTGGAGGCCATTATCCTAAGTGAAATAACTCAGAAACAGAAAATCAAATACTGCATGGGAGCTAAACAATGGGTACACATGGACATTAAGATGAAAATAACAGACACTTGGGACTTCAAAATAGGGGAGATTACTAGGGGTGTAAGGGATGAAAAATTGCCTATTGGGTACAATGTTCATTATTTGGTTGATGGGTTCACTGGAAACACAAACCTCACTATTATGCAATATATGCAGGTAACAAACCTGCACATATATCACCTAAAATAAAATTTAAAATGTCAATGTTGTAAAAGACAAAGAAATGTTCTAGGTTAAAGGAAGCTAAGGAGACATTGCAAATAAATCCAATACCTGACCCTAGACTGGAGTCTATAATGGGGGACAAGGATGTGTGGCACACAATGATGTTCTATAGGAAATTATTAGGTCAAAATTGACGAAACTGTAATATGGATTGTAGATGAGGTAAAAGTATTACATCAAAGGAAATGTATGAAATTGATAACTTTACTGTGGATATGAATGAATAGCCTCTTAGGTAAAAGACTTTCCTACTCCATATAGATATCTGAGATTATATATATACACACACACACACATATATATGAGATATACATGTATGTATGAAATATATACATCCCCTTTGAGAGGAAAAGGAGACACCATAACTATGCCAGGACAACAGGTGCAAACCAGGACAGTCCTGGGCAAATCACACCTTGAGTCATTGGTGTCCTTTGCTAGGACGGTTTTGGTGGCATACTGGGTGCAAAGCCCAGTGTGTGTGGGTTCAGGAGAGAATGGAAGGAGGGAAAGTGAAAATAGTGCATATGAACAACTGTTTCAAGAGGGTTTCTTAATGAAAAAAAAATGAGAGAAGTTGGCAGAGGCAGGAGGCAAAGTGAGGTCCAGAGAGGGACTTTTTAAGACGGGAGAACTAGGAATGTGTGTGTGACAGGGAGGAACTGAAGTCAGGAGCATTATGGTTATTCCAGATCTCTACCTGAATGTCAAAGGAGGGACAGTGTCCTACTTTGAGTGGCTGAAGAATCTAAATCATGTCAGATATGGCTGTTTGACCTTCAAATATGAAAGGGATTCTAATTACCACTTGCTCATGTCTGTTCAAGAGAATTTGGCAAGAACGTTTGGAAAGTACAGTGGAACTATTCTCATTGTACCCACAGCAGAGTTCCAAGACAGGATATCAAGTGCATCAGAGAAAGACACCACGCACGCTGACCTGGTGTACACAATGGAGAGTTTTGCCAGACAAATTATGTGCATAGCCATGAAGTTTAACCTTGGATTGGACACGAGGACCACAGTCTATGTCAACGCCATTAAGAAAGTCTTCAAAGTGTACAATGAAGCCAGTGTGACCTTCATGTAGATGGCTCGTGGGTTCCTTGCTACCCTCTTCACCTGTAACTTCTGCAGACCTACCACTGGTTGACATGTTACCACAGAAATCCCCTTCTCTCTTGACTCATTAGATAACGGACACCATTCTTAACAAATCGATCCAAATCAGCCCCCCTAAGGAGAAAGAAATTAAGGCTAGGGGATCATGTACAAGGTGATGAGTGTGAAAGTAGAAATCACCGACACCGGAGAGAGAAACATGTAGGTGTTTTGCCTCTACATAAAAAGTCTCTTTCATGTGGCTGTGCAGCCTTGCTCTGTGGCTCTTCCCAACATAGTCAGCAACTGCTGCCAGGCAAGGCACAGTCAAGAGCAATCAGATGCTTACTTCTTTTGCTCTGGACAAGACTGGGACGTACTACAACTTTTAACATATTTAGAAGTAGGTGTGAAGCATTTTCAGAAGGTGGCATGGTCCTCACATGAGTTATTGAAGCAAAATAACTCAATTTTATAGGATGCAAACAAAAATAAAAGCTGTTTCTGCTTATTAATTTTATTCTTTTGGAAAAAATAAGTAATGCTGCTGTAATAAAATTGCTTTTAATCTCTTAACAAGCCTAACCTTGATTCAAGCAGTGAATGCCTATAGACATAATAAATTTTAAAAGCTAGTATTTTTATATAATAAAAGAGTATCACTTAGAGCTTATTAGCCATGTATTGTTATCCAGCAAAAATAAGAAGCCCTACGGAGAATTAAATTATCTTCATACCTACAAAAATGATGGAGGCTCTTTCTGTGAAGATTGTCGGAGTTTGCTGACTACAATTATGACACACAGTCCAAAGAATGCAGTAACCTCCTTATAATGTTAACAAATTTTTCTCTTTTGAAGGTCTATGGTTGACTAATTGAACAATAATTCAAGTAGAACGTTCCAGAAGAAAAAAAAAAAAAAACACGTGGGTTCCCTGTTTGGAGATTGGCTGGCCCTGAGCATTGCTAACGGCCTCTACTCAGCCTGATTTTGTGTCCTCTTCTTTTAGAGTCTTTACATTCTGCACTCAACTTCACAAACAATGGGTTGAAAACAACCTTGGGTTGAGTGTTTTGTTTGGGAATTATTTGGCCGGTCCTTTTGAACAGTAGTGTCCCAGTCAAATGCTGGATAATAATACATGCAAAAATTAGCTAAAAAAAAAAACCTATAATGCCCTTTCAGAAATTTCTAACTACTTTGTAACTGCATGATTTAACCTGGTAATAAAAGCAGTTATTAAAAGTCTACCTTAAAAAAAAATCTTATCTCTGTAAATCAACAGGGATGGAAAACAAACCTATACTGCCACCCAAAAGACAAAATAATTTACAGCATAGTAAAAGCGGCATTTTAAATGGGGAAAAGGTACATTATTGAATGAATGATGTCAGAACAATTCAGCACATGAAAAAATAAAGTGACAACACTACAAATTCCAGACTGATCAAATATTTAAGTTGAAAAGCTTATCCAAGAAAGTACTCCAATAAACCACGCAATAGTTTTGTTTTATAACCTCAGAAAAGGAAAGTCCTTTCTAAGCATAACACGAAAACCTAAACTATAAGAACATTTTGTGGTCAGATGTTATGGCTCACACCTGTAATTCCAGCACTTTGGGAGGCTGAGGTGGGTGGATCATGAAGTCAAGAGATCGAGACCATCCTGGCCAACATGGTGAAACCCTGTCTCTATGAAAAATACAAAAAAAATTATCTGGGTGTGGTGGTTAGAGCCTGTAGTCCCAGCTACTCGGGAGGCTAAGGCAGGAGAATTGCTTGAACAGGGAGGCGGAGGTTGCAGTGAGCCGAGATCTCACCACTGCACTCCAGCCTGGCAACAGAGTGAGACTCCATCTCAAAAAAAAAAAAGAACATTAAAAGAACATTTTGCATGGCAAAAACCATCATAAGCAGCAAAGTTGAAAGACAAATGATACACGGGAAAACAATATTTCTAACTCATATCTCAGACAAAATGTAAACTAACCTAATATATAAAGAGCTCCTGCCGACCAATTAGAAAAAAAACAACATCATAGAAAATTGGGTAAAGTATAAGGAGACAATTCACAGAGAAGAAATCAGATGAAAAGTTACTCAATATCACCCATAATAGGAGAAATGCAAAATACAAATAAAATAAGTTATGTTTTGCCTTGTTTTATCCATCAAATTATCAGTAACAAAAAGACTGGTGGGGTGCCGTGGCTCACACCTGTAGTCCCAGCCCTTTGGGATGCCTAGAAGGGTGGATCTCTTGAGGTCGGTCAGGAGTTTAAGTCTAGCCTGGCCAACATGGTGGAACCCCTTCTCTACTAAAAATACAAAATTAGCCAGGCATGGTAATGCACGCTTGTAATCCCAGCTACTCAGGAGACTGAGGCAGAAGAATCACTTGAACCCAGGAGGCGAAGGTTGCAGTGAGCTGAGATCGCACCATTGCACTCCAGCCTGGGCGACAAGAGTGAAACTCTACCTCAAAAAAAAAAAAAAAAAAAAGACTGATAACATAGTTTGTTGGTATATGAGAAAAGTGCACTCTTGCACATTACTCACTGAAATACAAATTAATTGAACTTGTAATTGATATTAAAATATTTCTTGCCGGGCGCAGTGGCTCAAGCCTGTAATCCCAGCACTTTGGGAGGCCGAGACGGGCGGATCACGAGGTCAGGAGATCAAGACCATCCTGGCTAACACAGTGAA
>NW_016804196.1:108791-129630 GCF_001698545.2 Rhinopithecus bieti
TCTCTACTAAAAATACAAAAATTAGCCAGGTGTTGTGGTGGTCGCCTGTAATCCCAACTACTTGGGAGGCTGAGCCAGGACAGTTGCTTGAACTGGGGAGGCGAAGGTTGCAGTGAGCCAAGATCGTGCCACTGCACTCCAGCCTAGGTGACAGGGTGAGACTCCATCTCAAAAAAATAAAAATAAAAATAAAATAAATAAAGCTCGCTTTTTAGGTAATGTCTCACTATTCAAGCATTTGGTTTACCGTTGACCCTTGAATAATAACAGGTTTGAACTGCAAGGATCCACTTACACACAGATTTTTCTCCCACCTCTACCACCCCTGAGACCAATGCCTCCTCTTCTTGCTCCTCAATTTTCTTAACATTTTTTCTCTAGCTTACTTTATTGTAATAATCTAGTATATAATACACATTAAAAATATGTGTTAACTGACCATTATATTATCAGTAAGGCTTCCAGTCAAAAGTAGGCTATTACTAGAAAAGTTTTTAGTAAACCAAAATTATACCTGAATTTTTGACTGCATGGGGGGTTGGCATCCCTAACACCCCACCTTGTTCAAGGGTCAACTGTATTTATATTTGTATTTCATTTTTTTATGTAAAGAAAGGGTCTCACTCTGTCACCCAGGCTGGAGCACAGTGGTGTGATCGTGGCTCACTGCAGCCTCAACTTCCTGGGCTCAAGCGATCCTCCCATCTCAGCCTCTGGAGTAGCTGGGACTATGGGCATGAGGCACTATGCCCAGCCTGTGTTTATATTGTAAAGAATAAATAAATAGGAAAATTTACTAACTTTTCCCCAGCTGAGAACACTTAATGAATGAATTTTTCAATTTTGAATCATCACCATCACTTGGAGAGAACATACACTAATTTCATGTTCATATCCTTTTGAATGAGAAATTGATCTCTCGAAAAATGAATTTATACTAGCCTTAACAGTCTCACACACCAGCGTTTCTTGTTTTTCTCCTATTAGGCCTGCCCTCTATTCCCCTTACCCTCATACACACATAACAGAAACCTGAATCTTCAGGTATCTTTAACCCATCAATGGCCACGTCACATCTCCACAGGAACCTCACTAGATTCTCCAGATCTTACCTCAGACTCTACTCAGAAATCAAGGTGGTGCTTTTTGTTGTTTCTTGTTTTTTTATTTTGTCTTTGGATCGTTAGGGGTATTGAGAGCCTTTAGCTCAAAGCTGGTCCCAGCTGCTCCACTAGATGTCACTGTCTTGTAAATTAATAGTGCTTTACATACAAACCCCATCCATGACATGGCACTGAAGCGACACCAGGCTAGTTCCAAAGAGCAAAGTATTAGTCCATGTTATGCACACGTCCACTCTTAGGGGAGGGACAGGAAGAGGCAGGATGTCAGAAGTCTGGCAGGAAGGGAGGGCTCTGAACATTGAAAGAATGCTGGGGATGGGAATCTGAGCTGATCATGCAGTGTGTGGTGAAAATGTACCTGAATGAGGAAGGGAGCAAGACAGGCAAAGACCCTGAAGGAAGGGCATGCCAGGAAGAGGAACAGCAGGTGCAAAGACTCAGAGGCTGAGCGAGCCAGAACCCAGTCGGGAGGAGGCTACAAAGACAGGCCTCGCGGGGACTTGCAGGGCTTGGTAAAGTGTGCACATTTCATTCTGAATGAAACACGAAAACTTTGGAAGAATCTGTGATTTTTTACTTTTCGCAGAAAAGCCCTCAAAATCTACCTAGATGTAATCACGAGGAAACACCAGACAAACCCAAACTTAGGAACTTTCTATAAAATAAGTGTCCTACATATTTGTAAATTATCAATGTCATAAAAGACAAAGAGAGGTTGGGAAACCATTTGAGAGTAGAGGAGATTAAATGACAACTAGATGCAAACTGTGGCTCTCAACTGGATGCTGGAGGGAAGGAAAAACAATGCTCTGGTGGGCATTATGCGGACAGTGGATAATATTTGAACATGAATTATAGATTAGATAAAAATCATGGAATTAATATTAAATTTCCTGGCTAGGTGCGGTGGCTCATACCTGTAATCCCAGCTCTTTGGGAAGCTGAGGCGGGCAGATCACCTGAGGTCGGGAGTTCAAGACCAGCCTGGTCAACATGGCGAAACCCCATCTCTACTAAAAATAGAAAAATTAGCCAGGTGTGGTGGCAGGTGCCTGTAATCCCAGCTACTCGGGAGGCTGAAGCAGGAGAATTGCCTGAACCTGGGAGGTGGAGATTGCAGTGAGCCGAGATCATGCCATTAAACTCCAGCCTGGGCAACCAACAGTGAAACTCCTTCTCAAAAAAACACTGGGAGATGGCAGGAAACCTGCAAATTGCCATCCTCAGAAGTGGAGTCTATAGGTAAGTATATGCATTTGACCATTCGACCACTCCTACCCACAAAGGGGATAAGGACCTCAGTAAGGAGGTTACAAATCTAAAATCGTGATCCTTATAGCCCTTATTTTTACAGCATTTCTGTTAATATTTGTGTTAATTTTTTTCATCCCCAAAGCAGTTTCTGTCATTTCTGTATCTCTAGAAAACTTTCAAAAGAATATTCAACTATCCATTTGAGAAGACTTAGATAGCTGCTTCTCATCTCAGGGGGTGACAGTCACCCTTTGATAATGTGATTTTTAAAAACCTTTGCTCAAATATGGTCACCGTCTCAAATTTCCTCAGAACTGACCTCCCCAACAGCACTGGCTTTCATGCAAGAAAACATTCCTTAACATGTAATCCTTGTGCTTAAAATGCCAACTCAAAAATGTGGCAAGAGATTAAGCTCTGAGTAAACAGTAGGAATAAATTGCATTAGTTTGGAGCACACATTTTGTCTGTTTATTAATATGAATGTTGGAAGTCATGGGAAATATAACAAGTAACAAAGATGGTTTGGGTCGAAATTGCCATTCTTCACCACCCATTAGTCAACAAACATTTTTATGAACACCTATTACAGGCAAGATGTTGTGCTAAGTGCTGTGAATATAAAAATAAACATGATATCTACTTCCAAGTTTGCACCTTTATACTAGAGGACCCTGGCAAGTTTCAGGGAAGCTCAAAAAAGAGACTGAAATTCAATTTTATTTTATTTAAAAGTTTAATTATGGCAGGGCACGGTGGCTCACAACTGTAATCCCAACACTTTGGGAGGCCAAGACGGGCAGATCACCTGAGGTCGGGAGTTCGAGACCAGCCTGACCAACATGGAAAAACCCTGGCTCTACTAAAAATACAAAATCAGCTGGATGTGGTGGTGGGTGCCTGTAATCCCAGCTACTCAGGAGGCTCAGGCAGGAGAATCACTTGAACCTGGAAGGCAGAGGTGGCAGTGAGCTGAGATCGAGCCATTGTACTCCAACCTGGGCGACAAGAGCAAAACTCCGTCTCAAAACTAAATAAATAAATAAAAAGTTTAATTAGTCAGGCATGGTGGCATGTGCCTGTAGTTCCAGCTATTGGGAGACTGAGGCAGGAAGATCGCTTGAGCCCAGGAGGTTGAGGCTGCAGTGAGCCAAGATTGTACCACTGCACTCCAGCCTGGGTGATAAAACAATGCCTTGTCTCGAAAAAAAAAGTTTAACATTTTGGGGGGCATGCTGATAGTACCCCCAAGGAAACAGAAACTGTGTTGACCATGGGATAAGATGCCCAGGCTATTATCTTTCCAGATGAAACAACAGCAGTAGCAACAAAGTAGACACAGCCCTTGCATTTTAGAAATTTTATGAAAAAGCAAATCCAGAAAAATTATGGTAGTGCAAAAGGGATTCTTTTTAAGAGAAGTCTAGAGAAATTGAGGTTATATTGCCTAGAGAGGGCAATACTTAATGATGGCCTTCAAGTGTATAAAAGAATGCTTAATGAAAAGAGTTATTGCTTAGTTTCTCTCCAGCTTCATTGAGATATAAACAGAAGAACTCAGTTCAAATTTTAAAGAAGACTTTTTAATTAAACAGTTGGATCTCTTTATCTTGGAAAATCAAACCCAGAAATGAGCCACCACAGGTTTCTGTGATTTCTGTTTCTAGGGGGTCTTCAAAAGAGTACACAACTATCTCCTCCTGAAGCCTTGGAGATCTGCTTCTCATCTGAGTAGAAGGCAGCCACCATTGCAGCTGCTGATGAAATGGCAATGGAAGCCCATTACCCAGCCCAGTGTTCCCACCAGGGCTCCTGTAGTACCTGAGGT
Organism: Rhinopithecus bieti; assembly: GCF_001698545.2. Taxonomy (NCBI): domain Eukaryota; kingdom Metazoa; phylum Chordata; class Mammalia; order Primates; family Cercopithecidae; genus Rhinopithecus; species Rhinopithecus bieti. The sequence continues at coordinate 112,998 of NW_016804196.1, forward strand.
TCTTACATTAGCCAGTCCTTTCAGATTAAGGCATTCAAGATATCAATTAAAATGTAAATGTATCTGATGAGGTAACACATTCCACTATTATGAGCCATGAACACCTCATCTCGTTATCAAATGGGTAAGTCACCTATCAGTGACCCCTTAGTTAATGAGGGACAAAACAAGTGCCTTTTGATGGTAGAGAAGAAGTTGGGAAAATCCTGGGACTTGAGAAAATCTAAATTTAGATGGTAGTGAAGGAACTAAAGAAACTTTCGAGTTTTTCAGGGGAGGAAAAGTCGAGGTGGGTTGCCACTGTTAGTGGCCTCACCTAGGGATCCGGGTAAGAGAGCACTGAGCATTTAGGCTTCGCTTCTTGCATCATGTACTTTCTGTTCTTTTCTCCTTCCCTCCCCTGCCTCCCCTCCACTCCCCTTCCTTGTGCAATTATTTCTCGAATTATCACCAGGCACTTCACTAAGTGCTAAAGGCACCATCCTAGGTTCTGCACAGGCCTCGAACACATTTTAGCTCCATTGAGTTTTCCAAAGGAGAATGCTGTTATTCGTGTACTGCACAGAGTTGATTCCCTCACCTCTTTTTGTTCACCAGGACTGTCGGTCTTAGACCAAAGAGTACATTTTAGGAAAAGCCTTCATTCCCAAGCCTCATCTGCACTAGCAGCAGCAGCAGCAACATAGACAGACAGCAGCCCTGAGGCCCGTGGCCTTAGAAACCGAACCCACGTGATCCTTGCCAGGCCAACACTTGCCCTGCAATTCATGTTCACCTTGTCTGATTCACCCTGTCATATTTTATTCTCTTTATTTTTTAGCCCAAAGATTCTGTTGGTTCTTTCCATTAGGATGAGATTTGTGAACCTTTCTGTTGTTTCCTGAGGATGTGGTGTGCAGTTAATTTGCGGAGCTGCATATTGACTGTTGCTGCCTCCTCTGTAACCTTCTCATTTAAAACAAAAACAAAAACAAGCCTGGGCAACATGGTGAAACCCCGCTCCATAAAAAATGCAAAAGCTAACAAACAAAACAAAAATCAGCCAAGCATGGTGACTTGCACCTGTAGTCCTAACTACCTGGGAGGCTGAAGTGGAAGGACTGATTGAGCTCGGGAAATCAAGGCTGCAGTGAACAGAGATCGCACCACTGCCCTCCAGCCTGGGTGACAGAGAGAGACCCTGGCTCAAAAATAAATAAATAAAACAAAATAAACAAAACCCAAAAGTTCCTTGTAGGTATGTTTAACTTAGAAAGCTCAATTCATTTAGCCATTCAATTTGTATGTATTTTTTCTAAAGTTTAATGATATAGCATTGTACTTAAAATATTAAAATCACTTTAGTATTAGAAACAACGGTTTGAATATATATAGCAAAATATAAAGGATTAGACAGAAATATTTACAATTGGGAAATTTTCCTCTCCAATCCCTAATTGTTATGATTTGTTCATGCCACAGATTTTTACTGAATGACTACTTTGTGCAGGCTTGGTGCTAGGTACTCAGCATAGAGTGCAAACAAAATTACTGCCAAGTACGGCTCTCCTTTTCTCCACCCAGCCTTCATTGAGTGTGAATAAAACCAGGCCCTGGAGAAAAATGGGTTGTATTTTAAAGATTCTGTTTTAAAGTTTTATATGGGAAACCCACAACCCAATTTCCCCTAGGAAGAGTGCTATCAGGGGCAGTCAGATTTCAGTGCTGCCTGCAAATGTGATGTATGAGCCAACTTCAAGTATGATCCTGAGGGATCTGCCTTAACTCCCTCCAACCACAATCACAACAGTTTCAAAGAACACTTTGCAACTCAGGAGGAGAGGAACACAACTGTCTCCGGATCCCCATACAAAGCAAAGAAGTCAGAGTGCCGGGTGAGGCAGATACTCCAGGGGACAACAAATCGTTCTGTCTCCATTGGCATGAGAGAAGGCGTCTCTTAAAGTAAACAGGCCTCAGATGTTCCCAATTGTAGATCAAACGGCAGCTGAACCCATGGTTGGGGAGAAGTGTGAGATCATCGCTCCAGGACTGGAAGTCAAAAAGCCTCTCGTGCAAATGCACGGCACTCGGCTTGAGGCAACTCCAGCAACCCTAAGTTTTGAGGTTTTGGGCCATGCTGGGCTAGGTGTGCATCCTTAGTGCTTCATCCCCCAGCGAGTGTCCCCACCACTGCCACGGAGGCCTGTATCTTTCTCTACTGAGTTTTGGTCTCCCTTGTCTCAATCCTACTTGATCTTCTATGCACTGATTGAAAGATTAAGAAACCACATCACTGAGTCTCCACTGGCATTTTCCCAGATGCCCTGGGCAGTTTAGCATCACATTTACATGATGCACCATGCAGTGGGGACACACTGGTCAAGCTGGCAACAGGAACTAGTTCAGGTATTTTCTCTCTCTATTATTTTCCTGAGCCTTTTTCTCCATCTTTTTTCCTGCCTGTTCTCCCCCAACCTCCACTTCTTGGTTGGAATCAGCTCCTCCCTCCTGCCTATCAGCCTTGCTAATACCACTACTGAGGACACCTGACACTCCCATGCTTGCTTATATGTTTGAGTCTCCCTCGAGATTATACATTCATTGAGAGCTAGAACATTGGCTTACTCACCTTTGATGCTCCAGTCAAATATAGTAGGAGAATCAGGTCGTGGTGGTGTGCTTGTAGCTCCAGCTACTTGCGAGGCTGAGGCAGGAAGATCCTTTGAGCCCAGGAGTTTGAGACCAGGCTGGGCAACATAGCGAGACCCTAGAAAAAAATACACACACACACACACACGGTTGTAGGCACTCAACAAATGTTTGATAATGAGTGAACATATCTACTAGCATGATTAACCTATCACCACATCAGTTTCAACTCCAAACTTCTCCCTTCCCCTCCATGTCAGCAGTGGGTATAATTTGACAGAGTTATATTCAGTTCTTTGTCTACCTCTAAAAACATAATCAATCAAACAATGCTATTTGCTGATGCAGAATAGCTTCCTTACAATTAGGAATTATTGTATTAGGCTTATAATTAATCCTATTTAATGTATTATATTAATTATATTAACTATAATGTGATTAAAAATAGATTTAAAGAAAATTCTAAAGGACGTAAAGAAGATAGAAATTGATTCCTCCAGTAATTTTACTTTTTTTTTTTTTTTTTTGAGACAGGTCTCAGTCTGCTGCCCAGGCTGGAGTGCAGTGCTTAGGTCATATAGTTCACTGCAGCCTCCATCTCCTGTGCTCAAGTGATCCTTCTGAGAGGTGACAATGTGCTAGCAGCTCTCACTCTCAGCGCCTCCCCGTCCTCCGGCCTCGGCTTCCACTCTGGCTGCGCTTGAGGAGCCCTTCAGCCCGCCACGGCACCGTGGGAGCCCCTCTCTGAGCTGGCTGAGGCCGGAGCCTCCTCCTTCTCCTTGCGAGGAGGTGTGGAAGGAGAGGCGCGGGTGGGAACCCGGGCTGCGCTCGCGGGCCAGTGTGAGTTCCGGGGGGCGCGGGCGCGGGCGAGGGCTTGGCGGGCCCCGCACAAGGAAAGGCCGGCCGGCACCGCCGGCCCAGGGCAGTGAGGGGCTTAGCACCTGGACCAGCAGCTGCGCTCAAATTCTCGCCAGGTTTACCTGCCTCCCAGCGGGGCAGACCTCGGGACCTGCAGCCTGCCATGTCTGAGCTCCTCCCCCTGTGGTGGGCTCCCGCGTGGCCTGAGCCTCTCTGACAGGCGCCGCCCCCTGCTCCATGGCGCCTTAGTCCATCGACAGCCCAAGGGCTGAGGAGTGCAGGGCGGCGGCTCAGGATGCCAGGAGCTCTGCCTGCGCAGCCCCGGTGAAAGATCCCACTGGGTAATAGCCAGCTGGGCTCTCTGAACTGGATGTGGACTTGGAAATTTTATATCCAGCCAGAGAATTGTATGTGCACCAACCGCATCTGTGTCTAGCTCAGGGTTTGTACATACACCAATCAGCACTCTGTGTCTAGCTCAGGGTTTGTGAATACACCAATTGGTACCTGTATCTAGCCACCTAGTGGAGACTTGGAGGACTAGCACTCTGTGTCTAGCTCAAGGATTGGTAATAACCAATCACACTGTCTCTAGCTCAGGGTTTTGTGATACACTCAATTGGTATACTGTATCTAGCTTAACCCAGTGGATACTTGGAGGACTAGCTCTGTGACTCTGTGTCTACGCTCAAGGATTGCAAACGCACCAATTGGCCCCTCTGTCCAAAACGGACCAATCAGCTCTCTGTAAAATGGACCAATCAGCAGGATGTGGGGTGGGGTCAGATAGGGAATAAAAGCAGGCCTGTCCAAGCCAGCCAGGGCAACCCAGGTTCCCTTCCATACTGATAGGAGGCTTTGTTGTTTTGCTCTTTGCAGTAAATCTTTGCTGCTGCTCACTCTTTGGGTCCCACGCTGCTGTTACAATGAGCTGTACACTCACTGGGGAAGGTCTGAAGCTTTATCCTGAAGCCAGTGAGACCATGTCCCACCAGAAGGAAAAGCTCCAGATACATCTGAACGTCTGAAGGAACAAACCCCAGACACACCATCTTTAAGAACTGTAACACCCACCTCGAGGGTCCACGCCTTCATTCTTGAAGTCAGTGAGACCAAGAACCCACCAATTCCGGACACACTACTGTATTCAGTGTCAATTATATGAGTATTAATCATATAATGCTTTATATTTTTAAATGCATTTTATGCATTTACTTTGAACATTATTTTCCCTAAAAGCATTGTTCTCTTTGTGATAAATAGGCTTGAATTCCAAAATTTGAAATGAATAATAGGAAAAGTGTATTAGATATACTTATCATGCATAACAATGCATATGCCAATACCAAATTCAATTTTATAGTAAAATTTTATTAACGAAATACCTTAGGCAGTTATTGTTTTATAAATGTCTCTAAACATTTAGCCCTTTTCCATTGTGACACAATTAAATTCAGATAAGGCCAGGCACGGTGGCTCACGCCTATAATCCCAGCATTTTGGGAGGCTGAGGCGGGCGGATCACTTGAGGTTAGGAGTTGGAGACCAGTCTGGCCAGCATGGTGAAACCCCATCTCTACTAAAAATATAAAAACATAGCCGGGCGTGGTGACGGGAGCCTGTAATCTCAGCTACTTTGGAGGCTGAGGCACGAGAATCACTTGAACCCAGGAGACAGGTTGCAGTGAGCTGAGATCATACCATTGCACTCCAGCCTGGGCAACAGAGCAAAACTCAGTCTTAAATAAATAAGTTCAGAAAAGATTCCTCCATGCTTTAGTAATCATCAGTACATGTTGTTCATACTTTGGTAAAGTCAAGAAGAATTCATGGCATAGAGAAATAATCTTTGCTGTAATACCTGAACGTGATTTGGTATTGTTGACAGATCCCACAGGTGGAAATGGTTAGGAAACTGATACAGAGAAAATGAGCAACGTAATATTTTCTTTACTGCCCTGAAACAATCTTCAAAATAAATTATAAAGCAGTTGATATAGAAACAATGAGAAGATCAGTTAGACATCTTTTGTCTCCTTGAAATACCCAGGTCAGTTCTGATTTGTGCTGAATGAAAGGTTATGTCATATGTCTATATTTTCCATTTTACAGAATGAATGTCAGAAAATATTTCATTAAGTAGTGTGGAGGTAGGGTCAAATGTTTGGTACAGGAGGGAATGCCTCCTCAGCCACATGGGGAGCTAGGTGACAATCCTAGACCTCTCAAACTCCTGCTCCTCCTTGCTGGCATGCGTAGGAGCTGAGCATTTATTGATTGCAATAATGAGCAAACAAATGAAAGCAAAAGGAGACTTTTGTTTATTTCTCTTCTCTTTTGTTTAGGTTCCCTTCTAGTGCTTGGCATAATCATGCACTTAGGTAATATGTGCATGCACTGCACCACATAAAACTCTAATTCACAGTTGATGCTTGGCAATCTATCAATATTTATTGAATGCCTACTATGTGCCCTGTGTTAAACTTAATGTTTAGAAAACTTCTAATTAGGGGTCCTGCCCAATATTATAGTGGTTGTTAATGAATATAAAAGTAAAACACAAAAGCTCTAGATTCTCTTTTTTTTCTTTCTTTCTTTTTGAGATGGAGTCTCACTCTGTCGCCCAGGCTGGAGTGCAGTGGCACAATCTTGGCTCACTGCAAGCTCCACCTCCTCCCGGGTTCACGCCATTCTCCTGCCTCAGCCTCCGGAGTAGCTGGGACTACAGGCGCCTGCTACCACCCCCAGCTAATTTTTGTATTTTTAGTAGAGACAGGGTTTCACCACGTTGGCCAGGATGGTCTCGATCTGTTGACCTCGTGATCTGCCCGCCTTGGCCTCCCAACGTGCTGGGATTACAGGCATGAGCCATCACGCCTGGCCCAAAGCTCTAGATTCTAAGAACATATACAGGTAATCAGAATGTTGATAGGTATATAGGAGATATAATGCTTTATTGTTTTATATGTAGACACACACACCTATATATCCTCATAAGGACATGTATTTAATTTCTATTTTTATGTTCTCTACATTGCTCTGGTTCCTTATTTCCTTCTCTTTTTTCTATTTATTGTTTTTTAATACACTCTTCTAATCAACATAAAATGTGATAACTGAAGGATCTGATCACGCCTTATGAGAGTCAGGGAAGATACTGAGGTGGATTCCACTCATTGCCGTCTTCACCACCCTCTTATTCTTCTCCTGTGGGACCAGCAATCCTGGGATTTCATTCTTTCTTTTTAGAAGTCATGGCATCAGAACAACTTAGAGATTAAGAGCAGGACTCCTGAAATCTAAATGCTTGGCCTTGCAGCTCCCACTCCTGACAACCTTAAAATCCTGGGCAAGACTCGAGCTCTCTAAGCTTTAATATTCTCATTTGTAAAGTGGAGATAGTAATAATACCTAACCCTCAAGGGGCTGGTGTAAAAGACTCCAGAAAAACTGGCTATTGTGACTGCTGTTACTGTTATTCTTGTTAACCATGGGAAAGAGAGCGCCTGTGAAATGTGTGTGCGATCTCCGCGGAGATAGCAGCTGCAGTTCCAAATATCCACCCTTTTCCATCTGCTTTTCCCACAGCCCAGTTTGGATCCTTCCTTCTCTGTCTCTCCTGACATTCATTGGCACTTGCTGTTTTCCACTCAACATTGCTGGCTACCATTTCATCCACCTCGTGTGTTTCTCCTTGTTGATTCCATGCTCCTCAAAGGCAAGAATAACAACTAGCAAGTCTTTGTCTCCCTAGCCCCTTGTTTTATGTATTATTCTTATTATTAACTTAATAACTATAAGAGATAATTGACATTTATCTATTGTACATCTTTTCAATTACATTAGTGCTCATCATATCAGTGAAGAAAAGTATCTTACTTTCTTGGTCAGTTTCAAACCCACTTTCAGAATAAAGTTGGGCACAGCTCAATAAACGGTACTTAGTATACACTTAATATACATGGATCAGCCTCATGTAACCTCAGGACAAAATGAGATAAAAGTTTCTCCCTTCAAACACTAAACTGATTTGGTTTTCAGTGATTTTTTTTCTCTGGCATTTCTGTGAATTCCACCTGTTTGGTTCTATTGCCTCCACGAGATGCTGTCTCTGTTAGTATTTACAAGGGCATGAAGACCCTTTTTACCTGAGTCTTGAGATTTCTATCTTTTCAAAGTTTCCAACACCTTAGTAAGAATTTAGTAGATTCAGGGCACATAGTTTTTAGACAATTCTGAAACACCTAGTCAAAGGAAACAGCTTTTTGGTTGTTTCATGCTGATTCCTGGAAGTCCTTTTTTTTTTTGAGATGAAGTCTTATTCTGTTGCCCAGGTTAGAGATCTTGGTTCACTGCAACTTCCACCTCCTGGGTTCAGGCGATTCTCCTGCCTCAGCCTCCTGAGTAGCTGAGATTACAGGCGCATGCCACCACGCCCAGCTAATTTTTGTATTTTTAGTAGAGATGGGATTTCACCATGTTGGCCAGGCTAGTCTTGAACTCCTGACTTTAAGTGATTTGTCAGCGTCGGCCTCCCAAAGTACTGGGATTACAGGCATGAGCCACCGTGCCTGGTCTCCTGGAAGTTCTTACAGTGCAAAGCACGACAAAGTTTCCCTCCCGACCTGTCAGTGTGGGTTTCCTAAGAATCAGTGGGAATGAGGACCCTATGTACAGGTGTATGGGAGGTCCCAAGGCCACAGTGGCTCATCAGAATCCATTTTATACCTTTCCCAACATAAACCCATGTCCTACAAGTAATGTTGGTTCATTGTAAATGGAACTGGCCTTATCCTAGGCCACAGTTTCCTAAAATATCATGCCACTGTGGTCGCAGGTGTGGTTAATGTGGGTGGGCGGCTATGTGATGCTTTAAGAAACCTGAAGGACGTCTTTCTGGCCTCTGATCACTTTTCTATAATGCCTGAATTTTTTGCTTTTACACAATCTGATATCCTATCAAAGGAGATCAAACGTTTCAATTAGTCAGGAAGTAGTTTTCAAGCCCCTAAAGGGTGTTGGAAGTTTGCAGGGTGGTCTTGGCTGTCACAGTGACCGGAGAGCCTCTCCTGGCGTTTCCTGGGTGGGGCTGTCCTTCATCCTCTGCTCAGCCTCATCCAGCCAAGCAAAATGTTTAACTGCTTTAGCTTTGGGAGGTGGGGGCTGACCAGGATAAAATGTCTGAATGGATATAACTGGAAATTAAAGGAGATAATACAGGTATTAAATTCTTTATAAGTAGTGGTGCGGGCCGCCAGGAGTTGAGAGGGCACAAAAGATCAGATTTAATCCCTCTGAATGCTTTTGTCTACGAACATAATCATCACCCTAACTTAAATTTGTCTGGACTATGTATGCTATGCATATTTATTATTTCATTTGAATCTCGCTACAAAACTTTAAGGTAGGTAGACTGTGTATTGCTATTACCACAGCTGATTGCTTTGGGCTGCAGGGAGGGAGTCATTGAAGACCTCTTTTAAAAGGTAAACATCATGGGGAGAAGTGTCAATTATCTTTCCTTACTGACATCAATTTTTCCTATTAGTTCGTATTCAAATCAGTTATCAGAAAGAGCCTGGAAGGAGTGGAGCTGTCTTGAGAAGTGGAGGGAGAACAAAGAGCCCTCCCATGGTGGCCACCGGGCACTCTGTGGGCATGGAGGGTAACTGGGTGCCAGTGAGTGGCATAAATGTTATCTGGGTGTGAGGGGGAGGCAGAGAAAAGGAAGGCAAGTGGATGGCCAGAGACCAAGGTCACAGTGAGAGGACTGTGGCACCATGGGACTAATGACATGTGGATTGCTTACTTCATCTGTTTGCCAAAGGCTGGCCCTTCAACCAAAATAAAAGGCTTAACTGATAAACTTGGATGAGATGGATTGCGTCTCACTTATTCACCAAGTGTTTGTCGATTAGGTACTATGGCCAAGGACTGTGCCAAACACTGTGGATAGAAAGATAAAGAAGTCCAGGCGTGATGGCACACGCCTGTAATCCCAACATTTGGGAGGCTGAGGCAGGCAGATTGCTTGAGCTCAGGAGTTTCAGACCAGCCTAGGCAACATGGTGAAACCCCATTTCCACCAAAAATACAAAAAAATTAGCTGGGCATGTTGGTGCATGGCTGTGGTCCCAGCTGCTCGGGAGGCTGAGGCAGGAGAATTGCTTGATCTTGGAAGGTGGAGGTTGCAGTGAGCAGAGATCATGCCAGTGTACTCCAGCCTGGGTGACAGAGTGAGACCCTGTCTCAAAAAAAAAAAAAAGAAGAAGAAAAAAAGAAAAAGAAAGAAGGAAGGAAGGAAGGAAGGAAGGAAGGAAGGAAGGAAGGAAGGAAGGAAGGAAGGAAGGAGGGAAGGAAGGAAGGGAAAAGAAGACATACATCCCCTCCCCTATCTCTACCCTGGCACTACTTTCAAAGATGTCCACTGTCCTTACTTCCAAACGCCTTAAATTAGTTATAACTGTTGTTAATAATATATACGACAGAAATTATTAAAACCATACAAAAATATTTAGCTTTAATTATGTGAGCTGGGCCAATTGTGTTTCATCTTTGCTGAGGTCAGAACAAGATGCAATGGGTGAAGGCTGAAACATGAAACAAGTGAAACTCTTGTTACCCAGGCTGGAGTGCAATGGCCTGATCTTGGCTCACTGCAACTTCCACCTCCCAATTCTCCTGTCTCAGCCTCCCAAGTAGCTGGGATTACAGGTGTCCACCACCACACCCAGCTAATTTTTGTATTCTATTTAGTAGAGACAGGGTTTCACCATGTTGACAAGGCTGGTCTCAAACTCCTGACCTCTGGTGATCCACTCACCTTGGCCTCCCAAAGTGCTGATATTACAGGCATGAGCCACCACGCCCTGCTAGAAGGTTTCAATTATTTCATTTTTTAAATAATAGGGATATGAGGCAACAACCGAAGTATCTGAGGGGAACTGATTGATTATTGAGTATATTGTGTTATGACACTCATATAATGAAATACGGCACAGCAATACAGAATCAATAAATACTCATTGTGATGGAAAGATGCTAGTGAGGTATCCCTACAGGAAAAATGTTTACATAAGAATGTGCATAAAACGTGATTGTAAAGATATCTAACTTGCATATTTCTGCATTTTTCAAGTCTTCTATTATAAGCATATAGTATTTTATAGTCAAAAAATATTTTCTAAAGAAATGAGGGGAAGAGGTCTGAGAAGGCAGCTTTCCTCAAAGTCTGAAGCTACAATGAAGCATGAAGAATGCTCTTCATCACTGCTGAGGCCAGTGTAGGATCAAATGGGCTGAAGCTGAATCAGGAGAAGTTTCTTTTCTTTTAAATTCAGGGGTACGTGTGCAGGTTTGTTACATAGGCAAACTTGTGTTATGAGGGTTTGTTGTACAGAGATTATTTTTTCACCCAGATATTAAGCCGAGCCTAGCACCCACTCGTTATTTTTCCTGATCCTCTCCCTCCTCCCACCTTCCACACTCTGAAAGGCCCTAGTGTGTTGTTCACCTCTATGTGTCCTTGTGTTCTCATTATTTAGCTCCCATTTACAAGTGAGAACATGCGGTATTTGATGTTCTGTTCTGAAACAGAAGTTTCCATTGGAAAGGAGATAGCATAACTGTGGGAAGAAAAAAGAGTTCCCCAGTGAAGGTCTTCCTCTTCTCTAACTGAAACCTCTCTTTCTTCAGCCTTCACCCATTGCCTCTTGTTCCAACCTCAGCAAAGATGAAAAACGATTGGCCCACCTCCCTGTCTACCCTTTGAAAGAGACCCACACTGTTCTGTTTGAGATGGCATGACGCGGTTCTTCAGGAAGTGTAAATGTTCAAACCGCCTTACATATTCTGGAGGCCTCCTTGGTGGACAGATCAGATAATATGATGAGATCAGGGACTTGTGTTCTCACAGAAAAGAACTGGGGGTCTAACCATAACCCTTGCCCCCGGCTCAGTTTACCAGGTCTTCACTCTCTGGGAACACCTGACCCTGCCTTACAAACTGGCCACTTCTCTTACAGTTTTCTGTGCTACAGTGATGACGTGTCATATCCTTCAACGAACTGAAGACGTTGTGGCAGGACCTGCAGAACACTTCTGGCTTTCATTCTTTCCATTTTTACCGGATTCCTAATACAATGCCTTTCAAGGTTTCAACCTTTTGTGAATCAATAGAACCCAGGAAAAGGAGACACCCAGAGTGAGAAGCTAGCAGAGCCAATCGAGCACCCGAATTAGCACACAGTCCCACCACATACACTGCTTTTATACAAAAAAAGTTTTATTTTGCAAAATAGTTGTTCAATCTCTGATAGTTTTCATAGTGATATGAGGGAATTCCTCCAACTTCATTCCCCATGACCTCATAGTTTCAGTCTTTTCTGATATGCCCATCCTAGCCTTCTCTCTGAACTTTTCTCCACATCTCAAAAATTTCTTTCTTACTTACTTGATTTGTAAGAATCACAAAATTGTGTTTTCTATTTCTTAATTATCAGTCTATGTGTTTTCTGTTCTTAATTATAGGTCTTTCTTTTATTTTTCTTTTTTTAAATAGAGATAGGGTCTTGCTATGTTGCCCAGGTTGGTTTTGAACTCCTGGTTTCAAGCGCTCCTTCCAAGCTGCTGTGATTACAGGCCTGAGCCACTGTACCGACCTTAATTTTAGGTCTTTCACTGCTGGAGCATCGCCACTTGGAATACTCCTTTTAAAAGAGTCTGAAAAAAAAATGTTACCCCATCTATTGAGTTTTATGGTTAGTAATCACCTTAGAGATCAAACAAATACAAGCCCTTCAGAGAAATATTTGCTGCTCCCTATAAAGTTGTTAATGAAGAGTTTGCGGTAGTATTATGTCTTTCCTGCAAAATCAACTTAAAATACAATGTTAATTCTGTAAAGCAACTTTTTGTTGTTTAATAAACACAGCATCATGGAAGTCACATGGAAGCCAAGAGTAATTTGTTCTACTCTTGAAAGGCTGGAACCCATCAAGGATGTCCCTTTTCTTTTCTTTCTGTTTTGAGATGGAGTCTCGCTGTCTCCCAGGCTGAAGTGCAGTGGCGTGATCTTGGCTCACTGCAAGCTCCGCTTCCCGGGTTCACACCATTCTCCTGCCTCAGCCTCCCGAGTAGCTGGGACCAGGCCCGGCTAATTTTTTGTATTTTTAGTAGAGACAGAGTTTCACCGTGTTAGCCAGGATGGTCTCGATCTCCTGACCTCGTGATCCGCCCGCCTCGGCCTCCCAAAGTGCTGGGATTACAGGCGTGAGCCACCACGCCCGGCAGGATGTCCCTTTTCCAAGTGATGTTCACTCGTTTGATTTTTAACTCTTCTTCTTTCCATGATTTTCAAAGGATTCAAAATAGCTACAAAGCATAGCATGGTGCCTTTTGTGCATATGAAAAAGCAAATCTGGTTCTAGGGCTTAATGTTTGTTACTTGAGTCTGACAATAGACAGTCTTGCCTTGGGCTATGCCAGTAACGACAGGAGATCAGGCTCCGAGTCTTCAGAGCTCAACCTTGCTGGCATTTGTTCCTCTGAGAGAAGTTGAGTGGGGAGGATAGCAAGTTCCCACAAACCTTAAAAAGAAACATCTGTTGCAGCTTGTGTGCTGAGTTCAGCAGGGGAGAAGCCAACCCAGGACCAGGTCAGATCTCAGTACTGGTCTCTATGCTAAATTGAAAATTACTAAGACAGTATCAAGGGATGTGTAAAAATCATTATGGTCAAAGTTATCATAATGATTTCTTTTCTTCTGGATTTGATGGGAAATATCTGTGTAGACACAGGCTGTGTCCAAATGACTGTTGTAAATTCAATAAAAAATGTTTAAAATAAACAAAAGGACACTATGACCACCACTGTATGATTGCATATGTTGGATGAACACTGGCCAGGCCAAAGGGCCACCACGCTAAACAGCAAGGGAGAAAGTCCCTGGCAAATGGTTTCCTGTCTGGTCTTACTCACTTTCATTTATACAGAAACAGCTGTGATATATACATGGCTCATCAATATTAATTTTAACATTGATGAAAAGCCGCTCCCTGTCCTGGTGACCTTGAAGAAGTCCCAGCCTCTCTGGGTCTCACTTTCTCTGTCTGCAAAGTGAGCATAACAATATTCTCCCTATCCGCCTCAGCTGGTTGTTGCATATTGCATATGCATGAGGCTCCAACCTGTTTATTTTATTTGACGAACAACTAAGTAGTACTTACTGTGTGCCAGGCAGTGGTATTAACTCATTTATTTCTCACAACAATCCCATAAGAAAAAGTATTATTTTACAAATAAGGAAACTAAGATATAGAATTTAATGACCAGCAAATATTGAACAACTGTAAATTATTAATGCTGAAAATGTTTGTGTCCTTCTGAACATGAAAGTGGCTAGCATTACCCGTAAAATTCTGACTTCTACACCCCTGATTAATTTCCCACAAGCTCTCAGGCCTCTGAGATTCTGCTAGCCTTTTCTTTTCTGCACTTCCTGTCCTCTTATACATACTACCTTTGTTTTCTTTTGTGTGTGTGTGTGAGACAAGGTCTCGCTCTGTTGCCCAGGCTAGATATCAGTGGTGTGATCATGGCTCCCTGCAGCCTCAACCTCCTGGCTTCAAGCAATCCTCCTGCCTCAGCCTCCAGAGTAGCTGGGAATACAAGCACACACCACCACACAGCTAATTTTTGTGTTTTTTGTAGAGACTGAGTCTCACCATGTTGCTCAGGCTGGTCTGGAACTCCTGGAGTGAAGCAATCTTCCCAAAGTCCCAGGATTACAGGTGTGAGCTGTTGCCCCCGGCCATACTACGTTTGATTATAGTGTACTATAGCCTTGTGTCTGCACTTTTCCACATCATTCCTAGTTTATAAGCTTCTGGAGCAGACAGAAACTTCCCCTACCAAACCTGTCCCAGTACCATGCACCTGGTGCTCTGGGTGGCTGTTCAATGAATTAATTAGCTATTAATGAAGCAATTGTCCCCACCTGTGCCTGAGGGACATGCTCATTGGCAATGCTGTTTGGTTCAATCATAATGGCTGTGACTAGCTCCCTTTTCAGGGGTATAGGACTCTGGATTAGCAAACTTGACATTTTCTGACCTCTTTTAATGCTGAATCACACAGGCATTCATATGTGTATTCACACCCTTCTCATGTGTCAACGGAAACTTTGGCCCAGATACTATTAACATTTTAAAATTTTCTTTTGGTAAATATCAGTAGCCATCATTGTTTAAATGTGAACCACAGCTATGTTCATAGAAATACAAAGTGGATTGGTTTTTTATTGCCACTGCAACAAATTGCTGCAAATTTGGAGACTTAAAACAACAGAGGTTCATTATCTTACAGATCTGGTCCAAAGTAGGTTGGCATGGCTATGTTCCTTCTGGCAGCTTTAGGACAGAATCCATTTCCTTGCCTTTTTTCGGTTTTTTTTTTTTTTTTTTTTTTTTTGAGATGGGGTTTTGCTGTCACCCAAGCTGGAGTACAGTGGTGTGATCTTGGTTCAGTGCAACCTCCAACTCCCAGATTCAAATGATTCTCCTGCCTCAGCCTCCTGAGTAGCTGAGATTACAGGCACCTGCCACCACGCCTAGCTAATTTTTGTATTTTTAGTAGAGTCAGGGTTTTGCAATGTTACCCAGGCTGGTTTCGAACTCCTGACCTCAAGTGATCTGCCTGCCTGGGCCTCCCAAAGTGCTGGGATTACAGGTGTGAGCCACCATACCTGACCCTTGTTCAGCTTTTAGAGGCTGCCTGCATTCCTTAGCTCATGACCCTACTTCAGTTCAGCCTCTGCTGTGGTTATCACATCTCTGCCTCAGACCTTCCTTTTCCCCTCTTTTAAGGACCCTTGTGCCTGGGCCACCAAAATAATCCAGGATAATCTTCCTCTCTCAAGGTCCTTAATTTGATCACATCAGCAAAGTCTCCTCTGCCAGGGATTTGTAAGGGAATATATTCACAGTTTCTGGGGATTAGGCATAAACATCTTTGGGGGCCATTATTCGGCCCATCACAATAGGTGTATGGACATCTATCAGGTGGTATGTTACAACGGAAGTGAACTGAGTTTTGCCACATGTAAAAAGAATATTCACTAGCAGATTAAAAAGAAAAACGGTCATAGAACTCACTGCTGCGAGCTTGGTAAATTTCCTGTTCTTGCCCTTCGTCATGACAGGAAGTTTCACTTTGAGTCAGATCCAACGATATTTTGACAGTAGAATCTGCCAGCCTTCTGGGTGAGCCAGTGGCAGGATCCCTGGAGAAGTCTGGGCAGATACACGATGACACAGGGTTCTGGACCCTGATCGCAGCTGGCCTTGCAGAGTGCTCACGTCTCTTTCCTACAGAAACAGTGCAGCAAGAGCACAAAAGCTCTCTAGCCAAGACTTACCTGATGATCTCGAACTCCTGACCTCAAGTGATCTGTGGGCCTTGGCCTCCCAAAGTGCTGGGATTACAGGCATGAGCCACCCTGCTGGCTGAATATTTTTTTTTGACCCACACTTTCATTTTCTTTATTTTTCTATGATACTGTATGAACACAAAGTTTCTAGAAAGCTACAAAATGTCTACCACTGTGTCAAGAAGACATCAAAATGTGTCACTTTGCAAAGACATGAAAACATCTGTAGGAATTGACACAAAAACAGCATTTTAAGAATGATGAAATAATTGTACTTATCTGTCATGAATACTAAAGTTATCACACATATGTACTGCAAAAGCTAGAATCCATTTTTTTCTTCACAAAACACTTTATTAAAAAATTCTGGGCCGGGCGCGGTGGCTCAAGCCTGTAATCCCAGCACTTTGGGAGGCCGAGATGGGCGGATCACGAGGTCAGGAGATCAAGACCATCCTGGCTAACATGGTGAAACTCCGTCTCTACTAAAAAATACAAAAAACTAGCCAGGCGAGGTGGCGGGCACCTGTAGTCCCAGCTACTCGGGAGGCTGAGGCAGGAGAATGGCGTAAATCCGGGAGGCGGAGCTTGCAGTGAGCTGAGATCCGGCCACTGCATTCCAGCCCGGGAGACAGAGCGAGACTCCGTCTCAAAAAAAAAAAAAAAAAAAAAATTTTGGGGAAGCCCGGTCTGTTTATTTTTTCCCTTCTCACACCC
>NW_016804196.1:130896-158561 GCF_001698545.2 Rhinopithecus bieti
AAAAAAAAAAAAAAAAAAAAAAAAAAATTCTGTGCACACAAACCCTATAATTTTCATATAACTCTCATATAAAGATAAATTCACTTTAAGGCCAACACTTAGAACTTTGTTTTTTCTTTTTCTTGAGATGGAGTCCCACTCTGTCACCCACCAGGCTGGATTGCAATGGTGCAGTCTCGGCCCACTGCAACCCCCACCTCCCAGGTTCAAGTGATTCTCCTGCTTCAGCCTCCTGAGTAGCTGGGATTACTGGCACCCACCAGGACGCTCAGCTAATTTTTTTTTTTTTTTTTTTTTTTTTTTTTTTTTTTTTGCATTTTTAGTAGAGACGGGGTTTCACTATGTTGGCCAGGTTGGTCTTGAACTCCTGACCTCAGGTGATCCATCCGCCTCGGCCTCCCAAAGTGTTGGGATTACAGGCATGAGCCAGTGCTCCCGGCCTCACTTAGAACATTTTAAAACAAAAAGCTACCAGTAGCTAAGCACAGATGTTAACAAATACAAGAAAATACAAGAATACTGTACTGCCAAGAGGTTTAACCAAATGCCTTTCAAAAGTTTCTGCAAGTAGGTTAAGGAAATATGTGTGTGATTTTGCCCTTGCCTCATCTCTTCAATCTATCCAAGAGCAGCCCAGTTACCCAAAGGCAGGTTCCACAGCCCACTCTAACAGCACTGCGGCATCAAAGGAACTACCAACCAGATGAAATGCAAACTCTTTATGTGACAGGCACAAAGACACAGACCACGAGAATCCTATTAAGTCATTTAGAAAGTGAATAAACATGTGGACAAACCAATGTAAATAAAATTCAAGCATATTACTAAAGAATTAAAGACTATTCAGCTTGCTTGCTTTCTCCTTCCTTCCTTCCTTCCTCCCTCCCTCCCTCCCTTCCTCCTTCCCTTCCTACCTTTCGAGAGCTCTGTCGCCCAGGCTGGAGTGCAATGGTATCATCATGGTTTTCTGCAGCCTTGACCTCCTGGGCTCAAGCATTCTCCCACCTCAGCCTCTTGAGTAGCTGGGATCACAGGTGCACACTGTAACACCCAGCTAATTTTTACTTTTTTGTAGAGACAGCAGTCTCATTATGTTACCCAGGCTGGTCTTGAACTCCTAGTCTCAAGTGATCCTCCTGCACCGGCCTCCCACAGTGCTAGGATTAGAGGCATGAGCCACTGTACCTGGCCAAGCTTCTCTCTTAAATGTCACACACACAAAAAAAATTGTTGTCATTTTTCAGGCATGAACTGTTTTTACTTTCTTTCCCTTTGTCTGTAGCCATGAGCCTATTGAAAAAGGCCTACAGAAGGAAATCTTTTTATTTATTTATTTTTTATTTTTTTTTGAGACGGAGTTTCGCTCTGTCGCCCAGGCTGGAGTGCAGTGGCAGGATCTCAGCTCACTGCAAGCTCCGCCTCCCGGGTTTACGCCATTCTCCTGCCTCAGCCTCCCGAGTAGCTGGGACTACAGGCGCCCACCACCTCGCCTGGCTAGTTTTTTGTATTTTTTAGTAGAGACGGGGTTTCACCGTGTTAGCCAGGATGGTCTCGATCTCCTGACCTCGTGATCCGCCCATCTCGGCCTCCCAAAGTGCTGGGATTACAGGCTTGAGCCACCGCGCCCGGCCGGAAATCTTTTAAGGACATAACAGGGAGATGTATTTTTTTAAGAAGTGTAGTTAATACATAATTTTCACAGTGAAACTAATCACAGAAAATGCCTGATTAAAAAAATGAAGGTAAAATAAGAACACTGGTTTCCGATTAATTACACTAGATTCTGCTAGCCTCTCTTAAGAGAAAAGGGGAAGGGAGAAACGTCTTATATGGGAAGGCAAAAAGATCAGCCCGAAGGAAGAGAACAGAAGTCAATGGAATCTGATTCCTTTTATTACTTTTTTTTTTGTTTTTTTTTGAGAGGAAGTCTCACTGTCGCCCAGGCTGGGAAGTGCAGTGGGTGTGGAACTTTGCTCACTGCAACCTCCCGCCCTCCTGGGGTTCCAAGCCAATTCTCTTGCCTCAGCCTCCTGAGTAGCTGGGACTACAAGCGCGTGCCACCATGCCTGATTTTTGTATTTTTAGTAGAGATGGGGTTTCACCATGTTGGCCAGGCTGGTCTTGAACTCCTGACCTCAGGTGATCTGCCCACCTCGGCCTCCCAAAGTGCTGGGATTACAGGCATGAGCCACCGCGCTCGGCCCTGACCACATTTAATGATGAATGAGAGGGAACCTGAATGCCATCTCAAATACTAAAATGATTAGTGTGGCATATGAGTGACTCAATGCAAATTCACAGAGTAAAACAATTTAGAATGTAGGAAGTAGGACAATACATACAAATATTTTTCATCTTATTTCATGGTGCGTGACTTCAAGTGAAACCATTCCTTGCCATGCAATACATTTTAAACACAAATCTTCTTCTTTTTTTTTTTTTAGATGGAATCTCGCTCAGTCGCCCAGGCTGGAGTGCAGTGGAGCAATCTAAGCTCACTGCAAGATCCGCCTCCTGGGTTCACACCATTCTCCTGCCTCAGCCTCCCGAGTAGCTGGGACCAGGCCCAGCTAATTTTTTGTATTTTTAGTAGAGATGGAGTTTCACCGTGTTAGCCAGGATGGTCTCGATCTCCTGACCTCGTGATCCGCCCGTCTCGGCCTCCCAAAGTGCTGGGATTACAGGCGTGAGACACCACGCCCAGCCCAAACCTTCATTCTTAATGATACAAGCAACAAGTTTATGGGAGAAAACTATTGTCAAACAAAACGTAGTAACAGTTAAAAAGGAAGCTGGAAAATAAACCTTTGACTAATTTCTTCCAAATTGTGGTATTGTCCCGATAGGGAGGAGTTCAGATTGGAACTTTTGAATTCTAATTATCATTGTTTTGCTTGCAAGTAAGGCCTACTCTTTCTATAAGATTATTGGTCTTTTGCATTTATTCATCTGCTTATATCTCTACTAATTAAAAAATTATCTGTGAAAAGTGCAGAGCAAATTGTGTCCCCATAGGGTTGCAGCAATCGCCTTTTCTGGTGTCTGCTCAGCCTGTGGGGACACACTTTTCTCTGCTACCAGCCCCACAAGTACCTTCACCTGTGCATGTGTTCCAATGTTCATGGGCTGCTGGTCACAGCCATCTGGATTAAGGGTTTCAACTGGGCTGGGCACGGTGGCTCTCACTTGTAATCCCAGCACTCTGGGAGACTGAGGCAGGCCAATCACTTGAGGCCAGGAATTTGAGACCAGTCTGGCTAACACGGCGAAATGCCATCTCTACTAAAAATACAAAAATTAGCCGGGTGTGGTAGAGAATGCTTGTAATCCCAGCTACCGGGGAGGCTGAGGCAGGAGAATCGCTTGAATTTGGGAGGTGGATGTTGTAGTGAGCTAACACCAAAACTGGGCAAATTGGGCCACTAAGAGTCTGTGTCATGTGAGGACTTTTGTTTGTGGCTGGGACTGAGGACCTATGAAGCCAGAAGCAGTTAGGTGCAGGGAGAAGGGAGAAAGGGCCTGAAAGAGGAAAGAAGGAAGCAATGATAAGGCCAAGAAATGAGCGGGGGATACTCTGTATAAATCCCAGGGCAGCTCCGAGAGTGGACGGCTTACTCCTTCACCTCTGGTGGCCTCGAGTGGTTTCCGTTTCTCCTGATGTCCTCCTGTCCTTGGAGTGTGACATGCCCCGTTTTCTTCTGTTCTTTTTCTAGCTTTGTCATAAGCTAGTTTGAGTGAGTTACATGCAGCCAAAAGGAAACTTGAAGAGGATTTTGCACATTTTTTCCAACTGGTTGGCCTTTGTTGATGGTGCTTTTATCCTGAGTAAAAAAAAAAAAAAAAATTAACTTGAATAAAGTCCGATTTAGCTTCCATTTCCTTTATAAATAAAATCAATTTTTGGCATTTGTTTGTTTGTTTTTTGTTCAGATAGCCATTTGCACCTCAAGATTATGTAAATATTCACCTGTATTTTAGGGTTTTAGGTTTTTTTTTCTTCTTTTATTATTTTTCCTTTCCTTCGGTTCTTACATGGTTTTGGTTTTTACATTAAAATCTCAAATCAGTCAGAAACGTATTTTAGTATAAAGCATGTGGTATGAGAAACAGATTAGCCTTTACTTTTTTCCATTGGTAAAGAAAAGAAGCACGAATTTTAAAAGGGTTCCAGAAGCACTGTTTGGTATCTAGACTAGGTCCCAATTCCTTTATAAGTGCACTTTTGGTTCTCAAAAACCTTGAATCAATCATACTTCTGAAATTAGTCCTTTGCTGTTGGCGTGCTCTGTCTTCATGCATTACTGGACATGAAAAAAAGGAATAGTGATTGATTTCCTTCTGAGAGTTTGTTCCATGAATATTGGTACCCTGGGAGTCGAGCCTATAGCTTTTACACTCCTTTCCATCTAGATAAATGTCTCCTAGTCTCTCATGCCTGAATAAACTCACTGCAATCAGCTTTTTTCCCTTTACTATATTCCTGGCATATATTTCAGTAAAGACTGTTTCTCTGGAGA
Source organism: Rhinopithecus bieti (assembly GCF_001698545.2). Lineage (NCBI taxonomy): Eukaryota > Metazoa > Chordata > Mammalia > Primates > Cercopithecidae > Rhinopithecus > Rhinopithecus bieti. The sequence goes on from NW_016804196.1 coordinate 135,414, forward strand.
ATAACTACACTGAGGACATTGTGTTCCGTTTTTATGATGAGATATGTATTTCCCAAACAAAAGGCAAATCCTTCATTTCAAAGTGTTACAGGGATGGTACTTATAAAACATTCCAGCTGGTTAAATAAAGGGCACTGAGAAGTCAGCTGAAGCTATTAGCTGGCTCTGAACCCATAGCATGTTCACTTGATTGCGAATTGGATAAACTTTTGCTCATCTGAAGCCCCTGCCTTTCATCACTTTGTTCTAAAAGAGGAAAATGCGTTAACAGTCACGTTGGCCATGACTATCCAATCTGCCAGACTTGAGGCGCGCAATCCCATTGAAGGTAGCACCATCTTTATTAACACGTTTTCAACCACATACACGGTGGGCTGTCTGTGTTACTTTGCCTCTAATCTATAGGTCTTTCTGTGAATGTTTTGCCTTGGTTACAATCTCATTTAGCTCTTGTTCCACTCCTTTGTATATATATACTTCTCTTTCTACCTCCTTCCTCCGGCTCCTTCCATTGACCACAATGTAGAAAGAAAATGCAATGCACGCTTTTCTATTGCATTTATATTTACTAAATAGTGCTCCCTGTTATGGTTTTTAAAGTTGAAATGCAGATACTTGAAACATTTTCTATTTCTAGATTGAAAAGATAATCAGATTGTTCGAACCGACAGTGTGACTCAATGCTGATACTGCGCATGCTTCGTTGTTTTGTTTTGTTGTTTTGTTTTGTTTTAAATCCCAAAGCCGTGGATCATGGATGGATTCTGGACAAAGAAAATAAATTGTTCTTATTTTATTCCTCCTGCTTTCCATTAAAGACCTCTGTGACCCTCCTCTTCTCTCTCCTCCCCCACAGTCCGTAGCCCTCGTCCTGCTGCCCAGATCCCATGTTACTTCCTACTTACCAAGAGCTGCCCACCTTTGTTTTTCTCTTGTCTCCTGTGGTACCACAATGCCAATTGCATAGTCCACTCCCATTCATGCTGTTGATCTTTGCAGCCTCACTCCCAGTAGATGCCACACTTATCTTCTCTCTTACCTACACCACTGAAGACTCAAATCAGGCACTGTTCACAGGGTCACACGATCTTCCAAAGCAGGGAGCTGCTGGCAGCTTGTAGACGCTGGCTGAAACCCTAGCCCCTCCCCAGGCTTGTGCTCAGGCCAGCACATCACCAGGCAAGATCTCAAGGACTCATAGCCAACATGGCGGCAGATGCTGTTCATACGTTCACTTGTCCATTGATTGATAGGCTTTTGAATTTGTTGGCTGCAGAGCAGGTATGCCACTATCCTGAAATAAAAATCATACTTAATTTTCCTTTGTCAAAAGAATCTGTAAAATTCTGTTAAATGTTTTGAAAATGCAAAAGTGGGCCAGGTATAATCCCAACACTCTGAGAGGCTGAAGCAGGAGCATCACTTGGGGCCAGGAGTTCAAGACCAGTCTGAGCAACATAGTGAGACACCATTTCATATTAATTTTTAAAAAAGCAAAAGCATTAAGAAATCTGTGACTAAGAGAAAAACAAGAAGGCAAAGAATATTATGCCAAAGGAGCTACAGGAGAGAGAAGGTAGCAAGATGGGCTGCAATCTTGGCCATCATTTGAATTCCTGTTTAGCGATATGGCCCCCAGGTGCCAAATGTTTGTGGGGTTTTTTTTTTTAATCTATTTCATTTTTAATTTTCTGTAAAACATTTATCTATGGTTCAATGAATAAAAAGTTTGTGTTATTTATGGAGGCTGAATATAACCTCAAATATCCATAAATTCTAAGAGCAACGAGGAACCAAAATAGAAAAGGAGATTATGGGGTAAAGGAAAGGACTCATTTTGATTTGGAGACACCTGCAACCTGGCTTGGAGGAAGATAGCAAAGAAAGCTGAAGAACAAGATAAAAGTGGCAGACAATAATGATGGCTTAATTTTGCCATTAGAAGATACATATTTTCTTTTGAATGTATAAAGTTTTATAAATTATTAGGCCCATATAGATTAAAAGTAGAAACTCAATAATTATTTATTGAATCAATTGAAAAAAATTTATCAATGCTCTCTTCTGAGCCAAAAAGAAAAAAGAAAGAAATTATATCTTCAATAACATAATTGTTTGCCAAATTTAAACCTCATCAACTTGGACTAGTTAGATTAGTTGAATTGAAGCTGTATATGGAAAATAAAAGACAGATAGCTGGGTGGGATTGTACTATAGGTGGTCATGAAATCTCTACTCGTTTAAAATGACTAGGGTAGGCAATAGGATCTGTGGTTGTGTAAATTCACAGGACTGACCTCTTGGACTTGGCTGAGTTTTTTTAAAAATAGGGTCTATACACAGCCAAGCTAAACATAAAATTGAGGCCTAATCTATACTGGTAGAATTTGTGTTTAAAAGGATGATTAAGGGAGATCAGTCTGACTGTAATGTACAAGGCAGATTAAAAGGAAAGGTAGGCAGACCACCTAGAAACGTGGTGCAGTGACCCCCAATGTGGGATAAGAAAGTGTATTGGCAATAGCAATGGACAGGTAGGTTCACAACAGAATGGGGAATGAATAGGATTTAGTTCCATACTGGGCCAGAGAAAGAAAAGGATGTATAGAAGGCAATTCCTAGGTAGGGTGGTAAGGCAGTGTGGAGTAGTGGATAGAAGTTCAGTCTTTAGGCTGGGTGCAGTGGCTCATGCCTGTAATCCTAGCACTTTGAAATGTTGAGGCAGGTAGATTGCTTGAGGTCAGGAATTCAAGACCAGCCTAGCAAACATGGTGAAACCTCATCTCTACTGAAAACACAAAAAATTAGCCGGGCATGGTAGTACAGGTCTGTAATCCCAGCTATTCAGGAGGCTGAGGCAGGAGAATCGCTTGAACTTGGGAGGTAGAGATTGCAGTGAGCCGAGATTGCACCACTGCACTCCAGCCCAGGTGACAGAGCGAGACTTTGCCTCAAAAAGAAAAAAAAAAACAAGTTCAGTCTTTAAATCCAAGCAAACTCAGGTTTGAATCCCACATCTACTACTTACTATCTACATGACTTTGGGAAAGATGTTCAATCTCTCCAAGTCTAGTTTCTTCTGTAAAATAGTAGTTATGAGAAATCAATGAATGATTAATGCATGTAAAGTGTTTATTATTGTGCCTGGAAGGACATGCATACTTACTGAAGGTTAGTGATCGTCATTTTCCCTCTCCTCCACTTACCTCTATCAAAGAGTGTCCAAAAGGAAAATGTTGCTTTTTTCCCATAGCAAGGTGACCATTCGCTATCCAGATAGTCTAAACCAAAAAGAATGTTTAAGTGTGTTTCAGTGGTTACTTTGGTCGCAGCCGCTAGTCATGAAACCTCTCATGCAGATAACTCAGGCTGACCTAGATGACATATAATAATCACTGATCACAAGAATGATACTAGGTTCGTGTCATAGCATGATTTATTTGTATTTGGTGGGAAACTGTAACTGCCAAATTGCTTTCTTTTTGGAAGCCACAAATGAAAACCTTAAATTCACCTCCTCATATTCAGGAAAAAACAAAACAAATCCAATAGTAAAAAAATTGTTGGGAGTTGAAGTTGATCAACATTGTTATTGTTATCAAGGATCCTGGCATAAGTGCACTACATCACATTGCCAGCAGTGGCAAGTAACAATACTTTTTCAAGAGTCTAGATTGATACCTACATTGACATTTCCTTAAAAATCCTTCACTACTCCCAGCACTGACCAAAGTGCATGATTTCCCTTTGTTTAATACTGATACCACATCTAATCTCACACATACACACATTCATCCATGCATGCATACACACACACACAGAGTAACTGCTCCTGATGTAAAAAATATATAGCTCTGTCCGTTTGTGAAATTTTGCCTCCTGTTTTTGATTAACTGAAAGGGGTCAAGTCAAAGTTTTGATAAACGGCAGAAGGCAGATCATGCAGAAACGTGTTATTCTGGCCAAGGAATGGCCTCAATTTGAGAATGTAAGATAAGAAACAGGAAATGAAAAAAACAGAATAAAAATCTCCCCCAATTGTAGAGTGCATTAATAGTCAATAACTTTCTGGAGATCATTTATCTTTCAACAAACAGGAATAGGCTCTTGGTGACTTCATAGCTAGCTGGGTATTGCTTTTCATGTGATACATGACCAAGATCCACACAAATTGGGAACAAAGTTAAATGAGCTATATTATCCCAGTGACTGACAATTCATTTTCTTTCCTTCTTTATTCCTTTCTTCTTTCTTTCCCCCTTCCTTCCTTCCTTTTCCTTTTCTTACCTTCCCCTTCCCTTCCCTCCCTCCTTCCTTTCTTCTCTTCCTTTTTTCCTTCCTTCCTTCCTTCCTTTCTTCCTCTTTCTTCTCCTTAACTTTTTTTTTTTGAGATGGAGTCTCATTCTGTCACCCAAGCTGGAGTGCAGTGGTGCAATCTTGGCTAACTGCAACTTTGGCCTCCCAGTCTCAAGCAATTCTCATGCTTCAACCTCCTGAGTAGCTGGGACTACAGGCGCTCACCACCACGCCAGCTAATTTTTTTTTTTTTTTTTTTTTTCATTTTAGTAGAGACAGGTTTCACCTTTTTGCCCAGGATGGTCTCGAACTCCTGAGCTCAGCAATCTGCCCGCCTTGGCCTCCCAAAGTGCTAGGATTACAGGCGTGAGCCAACATGCCTGACTCTTCTCTTTAAATTAATAGAATGTTTAGATCTCCACAGAGAATAATTTGTCAATTACATTCTTTTATTTATGCATTTATGTACTCAACATTTATTTTAAAATGCCTATTACATTTTAGATGACTAAAACACACTTTTCTTTTTCTCTCTTTCTGTTTTCCTTATGAGTAAGGGATATAGAAAGAAAGGACCATAGAAGTGTAACTACTTGAAGAAATGGAAGAATGTTATAATGAAGTTAGCAGGAATCCCCTAGGAAACCCCATATTTCACTTTAAGTAAGGCAACTTTTAATACTGGTGGCCCTGGACAGTTCTAGCAAATGCTTATAGCCCTGGGGTAATGATTAATAGGGCTCCCAGTCACTCCCCAAGAGTGTCCCAGTTTAGACAATAAATTATATAGTTTTCATATATAATTTCAATTTGGAAAATCTAGGATCTGTGTCAGGGCAAACATTTTCTATGCTTCATGTCTCCCACAGGTAAGAGTGTTTCCATGCCACAACCCCAGATGAAAAAAGTATGAGAGAAATTTACTTCTGACTTCTCTCTGCCCAGCTTCTTCAAATGGGAAGAGCACTGATTGTCGGATTGCCAAAGTTGGGACAAGGAACTGAGCTTGCTCAACTTTGCCTTTTCTGGGTTTTTCTCATGTAACTCTGGCTGCCGACACCTATGGCACACTCTGGTCTGCTGGTCACTATGTGGAGCCTATGGTTGTCCTTCTCTTTCAGTGCCTGGCTGGATACATCTGACCAATTTGTCTAGGCGCAGATATTGATAAACCCATTAGGCTTCAGATCTGACATTGCATTTTTCAATCAGCTTGATCAGTAATCTATTGACATTTTGATCTTCATTTGTTCGCCTCCTATGTCTCCGCATTTCGTTCCAAATTTGGTGGAAATGTTTACTGAACTCCAAACCTCAACGTCTTGGTGGTTTGGCTAGGAAACTGAAACAGAGGTACAAGAATTGACCTTGGGGATCAAAATAAAATGTGGAGATTGATGCTACTAGTCTGATAAGGGCCAGAAGAATACATTTAAGTAGTTAATTGTGTTTTGTTTTTGTTTTTGAGACAGGGTCTCTCTCAATCACCCAGCCTGGAGTTCAGTGGCATGATCATGGCTCACTGCAGCCTTGAACTCCTGGACTCAAGAGATCTTTCCACTTTAGCCTCCCATGTAGCTGAAACTACAGGCACATGCTGCCATGCTCAGGTAATTATTTCATAGTTTTGTATGGACAGGCATCTCACTTTGTTGCCCAGGTTGGTCTTAAACTCCTGGCCTCAAGCAATTCTCCCTCCTCGGCCTCCCAAAGTGCTGGGATTACAGGTGTGAGCCACTATACCTGTCTTTGGCTTTAGTGTGAGGGGCTGAAGCTTGTCTTAAACTACAGAGACACAGCTTGACCTACTATTCCAGATGGGTTAAGGCAAGAATTACTTAATCAAAATGTGTTTGAACCCAATATAGGCTCACTGGAAAACAGGCAGAGAATCAGTATAAGATATTTTAGACATTCTGCCAAGAGAGTGTAGTAAAGTTTACTCTCCATCGTGTGGTGAGTTTTTTAGGCATGCTTTGCCTGTGCAGAGAAGACCTGAAATTTCTTTCAGTAGGGATGCAAATGATTGAATTAAGGGAGATATCGAAAGCCACTTTATCTTATGAGCATCACCAGAAATAAAGCTCTTATTTTTATCTTCACTTGTATGCCTCTATTGATTTAAGGTCAGAATAAATAAATATCATTTATTGACTTTCCTTTTTCATTCTTAGTAATTCAGTCATCTAAATAGATACACCAGAAGTCTATCATTTCTAGGACAAAAAGAATTTGTTGTAGGATTAAAAAGATTCATGGAAAAGTGACTTCCATCTCACAGAGTTTCTAGTCATCTTCTCAGTGTCTCACTAATTATGAAAGAACAGATGAGGGTCACTAAATATGTGTGAAAAATTAGCATAAAAAGGACAGGGTCTAACCAAGCAACTGAAGCTCAGAAGAAGGGAGAAAATAAAGGAATAGGAAACAAAAAATGGATTTTAAAAAATTCATTAAAGTACACAAAGACAAAAGACAAGATATTGCAGTCATAAAAAAAATAGAAAGCTATAGAAAAAAGAATTGTTAAAAAAACAACAACAAAGAAAATGCTCCTGGAAATTAAAACAATTGTAGCAAAAATGAAAAACTCAATGAAAGAATTGGAGTTGGATTAGAGACTGAGAAAATCTCCCAGAAAAAAAAAAAAAAAGAATGTAAAGCTGGAGGAATGGAAAATAAGAGACAGATGATGAAAAGTTTAGATCAGTCCAGGAGGTTCAACATCTTCAGAGTGGAAGTTCCAGAAAGAGAAAGTGAAAAAAATATAGAGAAGAAAATTATAAAATAAATAACTCAAGGAAGTTCCCCAGAAAGACACAAGTTTACAGACTAAAAGAACCTAAAGAGTGACTAAGCCAAATTAAACACACACACACACACACACACAAACACACACACTAAGGCATATCACTGTAAAATTTCAGAACACCGGTCCTAAAAGCACCCAGAGAGAAGAAAAACATATGAACTCACAAATTTTATATAAAAGACAGCAAATCAAACTTATATCAAATTTCACAAAACAACTCTAGGAGCTAGCAAAAAAATGATGCAATTCCTTAAAACTCGGAAAAGAATGATTTCTTTTTTGTTTTTGTTTTTTTTTTTTTGGAGACAGAGTCTTGCTCTGTCACCCAGGCTGGAGTGCAGTGGCTTAATCTGTGTTCACTGCAACCTCTGCCTCCTGAGTTCAAGCGGTTCTTGTGCCTCAGTCTCCCAAGTAGCTGGGACTACAGGTGTGTGCTACCATGACTGGCTAAATTTTTGTATTTTTTGTAGAGACAGGGTTTCACCATGTTGGCCAGGCTGGTCTCAAACTCCTGGCGTCAAGTGATCCACGCACCTGAGCCTCCCAAAGTGCTGGGATTAAAACAAACTTGAGCCACCATGCCTGGCCCCGAAAAAGAATGATTTGTAACTCAGAATTGTGTATGCTGTCAAAATGTTAATCAAGTATGAAAATAAAGACATTTTTACACATAAAAGATCTAAATAGCCGGGTGTGGTGGCAGGTGCCTATAATCCTAGCTCCTGGGGAGGCTGAGGCAGGAGAATCACTTGAACCTGGGAAGCAAAGAGGTTGCGGTGAGCCGAGATCATGCCATTGCACTCCAGCCTGGGTAACAAGAGCAGAACCCTGTCTCGGAAAAAAAAAAAAAGATCTAAAAAATATTTACCTCCCACCATCATTTCTCAGGAAATGAATATGAACTCCTTTAAGATGTGTGAGTAAACCAAGAAACAAGATGACGTGGGATCCAGGAAATGGGATGATGATGCACTCGGAACGGCAACTAAGGACATTCCAAGAATGATGGGAAATTCCAGGGTGATTGTACAGCAGGCCTTGGAGCTACTAGTCCAGATTGGAGTAGTAGGACAAACCGCTCCAAAAGGGATGTCTTAAAAAAACAAATTTCAAAAAGGAAAAAGAAAGAAAGAAAAAAGAAATTGAGAAATGTGTTTAAAATTATTGAAAGGAGATTTATTCTGCTGGCAGAGAGTCAGGGGATAGATTAATGATACAAAGAACACTAAGCAAATGAAAAGAATGAGGCACGTATTATCTCCAAGGAAAATAAAAAACTGTACAAATAGCATATTCCATGGCTCATCTGTGCATACGAATATTGATTTAACCAAAACCTATGATATATTTATAGTGGTAAGAAGGAAGGTGGAGGGGGAAGAAGAAATGTTGAAGAGAGGAAATACTTTGAGCACAATAAATCTTCATTTTCCAAATAAGAAACCCTGTAGAGAATATCCAAAAACTATTAAATATAAATCAGTAGTATAGGGAAATAGATGAAATATGAAAATAAATACCAGGAAAAATAGCTAAAATAGGTGAAAATGCTTTTATCTGAAGACTGAAACTCAAAATTAGGAAGGAGTGAGGCAGGGGAATGCTGGTTTTCATTGTAAGCAATGTAGAACTACTTAACTTTTAAAACTGTGCATATGCATACATTTAATAAAAATATAAACTAAATTTAAAAGTCTGCTTTTCTGGATCAAAGCCTGACTTGCTTTACAAAAGACTGGTTTTCATCCAATTTATCAAGTATTCCCTAAACACTTCTCCCTCTAAAATCGATCAGCACTGCTTAATAAGAAATGAACAACAAATGGCTAATTTCATTCAATCATTTATTCAACAAATATTTATAGAAAGTTCTAGGCATCTGGGATATATGGGTGAACAAAACAGAAAAAGCCCTAATCCTTTCAGAATTATATTCTCATAGGGTAATAGACAATAAATATTCACCTAAAAGATAGGTACAGTACGTAGAATTTCATAAAGTAGGACTGAGTAAAGGGATCACCAGTGCCACTGGGATAGAAGAGTGACAATTTTAAATAGAATAGAGTGGTCAGGGGGCCGGGAACAGTGGCTCACACCTGTAATCCCAGCACTTTGGGAGGCCGAGGCAGGCGGATCACCTGAGGTCAGGAGTTTGAGACCAGACTGGCCAACATGACAAAACCCCATCTCTATTAAAAATTCAAAAATTAGCCAGGCATGGTGGCACACACCTGTACTACCAGCTACTTGGGAGGCTAAGGAGGGAGGATCGTTTGAACCCAGAAGGCGGAGCTTGCAGTGAGCTGAGATTGCACCACTGCTCTCCAGCCTGGGTGACACAGCAAGACTCCATTTCAAAAAAAAAATAGAGTGGTCAGGGGCTGGGCACAGTGGCTCACATCTGTAATTCCAAACACTTTGGGAGGCAGAGCCAGGCAGATCAATTGAACCCAGGAGTTGGAGACCAGCCTGGGCACACATGGCAAAACTCCATTTCTACAAAAAAAAAAAAACAAAAATTAGCCGGGCATGCTGGCACATGCCTGTGATCCCACCTACCCATGAGGCTGAGGTGGGAGGATCGCTTGGATCCGGGAGGTCGAGGCTTCAGTGAGCCATGATTGTGCCATGCATTCCAGCCTGGGCAACAGAGTGAGACCCTGTCTCAAAAATAGTAATAATAATAAAAATAAAGAATAAATAAATAAATAGAGTGGTCAGAACAGATCTCACTGAAAAGGTGATAACTGAGCAAAGGCGAGAAGGCAGTGAGGAAATTAATCCAAGACGGGCTATTCTAGGCACATGAAAGGACCAGCACAACAGCAGGAAGGTAGGATCACGCGGGTGTTCTGGAAACACCAAGGTCAACGTGATGAAAGGTGGTCAGAGACTAATGCAGGCAGGAGGAGATGGCAGGCCTGGGGAAGGTGGTGGGCATTTGGATTCAGGGTGCAGAATCCTGAGAATAGTTAGGAGTCTGTGCAGACACAGGACGGCCTACACCAGGGGGCAGAAATGGAATTCCTGAGAAGTGGTCAGATTCTGGATCTATGTTAAAGGTAGGGCAGACAGCAGATACCTTTGGACCAGGTATGGAGTGAGAGGGGGAAAAAAGAGTCATGGATAACTCCAAAGTTTTTGTGCTGAAGAGTGAAGTTGTATCCACTGGGATGGGAAACAACAGGTCGCACAGGCTGGGGAGACAATCAGGTCAGGGTTAGATATAGACAGTTTCCATGTCCAAGCTTAGTTAAGAGAGGGTGAGGTGCTCTGGAAGCCGATGAAGAAAGAGTTGGGGAAGAGGGAGTGATCAACTATGTCAAATGCTGCTGAGAGATCAAGGGAAGGCAGATGAGCCAACAAGGAGGTTATGGGCGATTTTAAAAGAGCAGTTTCATCAGAGGGATGAAGGGAAATTCCACAGTGGGGTGAATTTAAATTAATATGTTCAGATGCAGTGGCTCATGCCTGTAATCCCACCACTTTGAAAGGGTGAGGCTAGAGGATCGCCTAAGGCCAGGAGTTCAAGACCAGCCTGGGCAACATGGCAAGATCCTGTCTCTACAAAAACAAATTTTTTTTTCAGTTAACCAGGCGTGGCAACATACACCTGTTGTCCCAGCTTTTTGGAAGGCTGAGGCGGGAGGATCACTTGAGGCCAGGAGTTCGAGACCAGCCTGGGCAACATAGTGATACCCTGAAAACTCATCTCTACAAAAATGTTTAAAAATTAGCCAGGTGCAGTAACCAAAGCCTGTAGTCCCAGCTACATGGGAGGATGAGGTGGGAGGATTGCTTGAGCCCAGGAGTTTGAGGCTGCAGTGAACTATAATTACGCTACTGCACTCCAGCCTGGGTGACAGAGTGAGACTCCGACTCTAAACAAAAAAGAAAAAAGAAAATGGGAAGAGAAGATGTGGAGATACACAGAGATCACTGTTTTCAGGATTTTTGCCTCAACGGGAAGCAAAGTAATGGGTTGGGTGCTGGCCAGGAAAATCATGTTAAGAAGAAAGTTTTCTTTAGTTGGCAGAAACAGTAACACTGCGGTTTGCTGATAATGATGTGTGGTATAGAATTAATATATTTGATGATGCAGGAGAGAGAGGAGAGCTTTCCTGAAGCAGTATTCAGAGTGGTCTAGCACACAGTGGAGGGATGTGGTTTTGGCAGGAGCGTGAAGAGCTCACCTGTGCTGATGGGAGGAAAAGCAGAGTGTGGAGAGCAGGTGCTGGGAGGTGGGAGATGAGTGCCAGGCAGGTTTGGAAATCTCCTCGAATAGCTTCCCTCTGATTCAAGAAGCAGGAAGCAGAAAGCAAACTGGGCACGGTGGCTCACGCCTGTAATCCCAGCACTTTGGGAGGCCAAGGCAGGAGGATCACCTGAGGTCAGCTGTTCAAGACCAGCCTGGCCAACATGGTAAAAACCCCTTCTCTACTAAAATACAAAATTAGCCAGGCACGGTGGCGGGTGCCTGTAATCCCAGCTACTTGGGAGGCTGAGGCAGGAGAATCTCTTGAACCCAAGAGATGGAGACCGCAGTCAGCCAAGATCAGGTCATCACACTCCAGCCTGGGTGACAGAGCAAGGCTCTGTCTCAAAAAAAAACAAAAACAAAAACAAAACAAAAACAGAAGCAGGGAGGGGAACAACACACACTGGGGCCTCTCAGGCAGGCTGAGGGAGAGAGCATCAGGGCTTAATACCTTGGGGATGGGTTGATAGGTACAGGAAACCACTATGGTACATGTTTACCTGTGTAATAAACTTGCATGTCCTGCACACGTAGCCCAGAACGTAAAGCAGGAAGCAAGGTTATTAGCTAAGAGTGAAGATATCTGAGGTGGTGGTGAAGGTTTGAAGGGAGAATGGGTGTGAAATAAACACCCAGAAGAGGGAGAGGGTGAATGAACAGACTAGAGGAAGACAGCGTAATGGGTGATCATTTGTAAGGCCCAGTTGAACTTCATGGTCACCCCCTGCCTTAGTTTGTTCAGGCTGCTATCACAAAACGCCATAAACTGAGTGGCTTATAAACAGCAGAAATTTATTTCTCACAGTTCTAGAAGCTGAGAAGTCCAAGATAAAGTTGCCAGCAGATTCAGTGCCTGGTGAAGGCTTGATTCCTCAAAAATGGCACCTTTTGTGTCCTCACATGATGGAAGGAACTGGCTAGCTCTAGTCTCTTTTATAACAGCACTAATCACATTCATGAGGGCTCTGCCCTCATGACCGAATCACATCCTGAAGTCCCCACCTCCTAATATCATCACCTTGGCAGTTAGGATTTCAATATATGAATTTGTGGGGGAGACAAACGTTCAAATCATAGCACTGCTCTTCCCATCCATCATATACAGTTTTGTACATTTGTGACCTGTTCTAAGTGTCAACAAGGAAGCAAGGCCAGGTGCTGTGGCTTATGTCTGCAATCCCAACACTTTGGGAGGCCAAGGTAGGTGGATTGCTTGAGGCCAGGAGTTCAAGATCAGCCTGGGCAACATAATGAGACCTCACCTCTACAAATGAAAAATCTAGCCAGGTGTGGTGGTACGCACCTGTGGTCCTAGCTACTCAAGAGGCTAGGCAGAAGGATCACTTGAGCCCAGGAGTTCCAGGCTGCAGTGAGCTGTGATTGCGCCACTGTCCTCTAACCTGGACAACAGCATAAGACCCTGTTTCAGAACAAACAAACAAAACACACACACACACACACACACACACACACAAGCAAGAAAAGAAAAAACCTGAATTCAATTTGAAGCGGTCTCCAAATTCCTATGATTTGATGATGAGAAACACAATAACATGGATTTCAACACGCTCCTCATCATTTTTACATCCTCAGTCATAAAAGAAGCAGGGCCCTCCCCTCCCATCAGGGGCATAGAAAAATCAAACCAGCATTTCCGTGAAGCCTTCTGAATTCTTTTTTTTTTTTTTTTTTTTTAATTTTGAGAGAGTCTCGCTCTGTCACCCTGGCTGGAGTGCAGTGGCGAGATCTCGGCTCACTGCAACCTCTGCCTCCAGGGTTCAAGCGATTCTCCTGCTTCAGCCTCCTGAATAGCTGGGATTACAGGCCCCCGCCACCACACCTGGCTAATTTTTGTATTTTAAGTAGCGATGGGGTTTTTCCATGTTGGCCAGGCTGATCTCGAAGTTCTGACCTCAACTGATCCACCCACCTTGGCCTCCCAAAGTCCTGGGATTACAGGCATGAGCCACCACGCCCAGCCAAATTATTTTAGTCAAGAGTACTAACTAGAGAAAGAGGAGAAGGGAAGGGAGAAACTCCTTCCACAGTGTCAGTTAAATATTGGAAGGAATGATAAATTTAGAAAATTGCCATTTTGCATTCCCCTGTATTGATTCAGGCAAAGATCAACAATGGACAGTAAAACCATCGGGGGAAAGACTATGGAGAGCGAGTTATTCACACAGACTCAAAACAACACTCACATATCACTTACAATTTACAAAGGAAAAGCCTGTCTTTACCTTTGGAGAGATTTGGTGGACATCGCCTTGGGAAAGTGATCAAACTTAGCATCCACATTATAAACCCCAGATGGGACGTAGCAAGAAGCATACAAGCGTACCAATGTGGCATTCTTGGCAAAATTGTCTGACTTGAATCAAATCATAAGGAAACAATCAGATGATTTCAGAATATTGGGGCAGCCTACAAGACCAGTTGGCCTGGATTTTTCAAAAACAGTCAATATTTTGAAAGAAAAGAAAAAGTGGGAGGATGGTTCTTGATTGGAAGAGACTCCAGAAACTCAATACCAATGCAGAGAACCTGGATTTGCATCTTGGAGCAGAAAATAGAAGAGGTATAAAAAGACATTTTGGAGGCATCTGGGGAAATGTGGATGTGGATTGTAGATTATCAGATGGTAGTGTGGAATTAATATTTATTTTTGTAGGAGTAATATTTATATCATGTTTCTGTAAGATGCTGCCTTCTTTTCAGGAGATGTTGGCTGAAGTACTTACAGGTAAAGTGCTATATTGTCAGCACCTTATTTTCAAATGTTTAAACCAAAAAAAAGAAAGTGGGGTGTGTGTGTGTGTGTGTGTGTGTGTGTGTGCGTGAAGTGTATGCATGGGTATATATGAAGAGAGAACAATAAAGTATATGTAACCAAATGTTAATACCTGGTGAATCTAGATGAAGGGTATATGTGTGTTCAAATTTTCTGTCGATTTGAAATTTTTCCTTCCAGCTCTTAGGGAAATGGGGAAAAGAAATTTAAAATTTTAAATAAAAAAATGTTTAAAGCAAAAATTTCCAATAAAAGTTAGGTTTTTAAAAAGTGCCCTATCTGTGGCAAATTGCTGAAAGTACCTTGAATGCAAGACAGTAAATAGGAGACCAGGGTCATATGAATCCCAAGTTTTCTTTTTTGGAAGCAGTGATTGCTACATTGTTTTCCATTCCCAAAACTTTCCTAAATCTCAGCATAACAAATAGTTCTGCAGGATTTCCAAAACTGCCTAACTGTTTCCATGTTTGGGGCAATTTTTTTCTGGGTACCAAAACAAAAAATAAATTTTCCCTGCCCTTCTGAGAGAGAATGAGGATATTAGCTTTCCGTGGCTTAGTGGTGATTTTCCCACTAGAAATCAGGATGCCCTGATTTCTAGTTTCTCCCAGTATAAACTCAGAACATGACTCATAACAGAGAGTATTGCCAATTGTGTGACTGGAGGGCTAGCAGTGCCATAGAGGAAAATGCAGCTTACCCTTCTAAAAGTTCTTCCCTTAGAACTCAAAACTCACTGAAATGCTGAGCCCAGTTTAAAGTCATGCAATATAAGAGGGTGTGAAAAACTTGGGCAAGGCTCTAAACTCACGAAAACGACTTCAGGATTAAAGGCTTGGAGGACAAGTTTTCTGAGGAAGGTCAAAGAGAATGAATGGGCTGTTTTGCTAGGAGATGAGCAACTATGTGGCAATTTAATGCTGGTTCTTCAGATGTACCAAGAGTATGGCAACCAGATGCTCCCTGCTGCCATGAGAACAGGAAAAGCAGAAACTGGATTGCCTTAATGACGGAATTCATTCTGGGAAGGTTGTTAAAAAGAGGTTGGGCATTATCAGAAGGACCATTCTAGAGAACTAGACCCACTCTCAAAATGCTCCAAAACTTGATTGCAAATTAGTTGCTTTTTGTTTTGTTTTGTTTTTTTGTTTTGTTCTGTTTTGAGACAGTGTCTTGCTCTATCCCCCAGGCTGGAGTGCAGTGGAGTAATTACAGCTCACTGCAGCCTCAAACTGTTGGGCTCAAGTCATCCTCCCACCTCAGCTTCCCAAGTAGCTGGGACTACCACCATGAGCCACTAAGCCTGGCTTCAAATAAGCCAAAAAAAAAATTAAAGCAATTTGTGCTATGAAAATGTTAATTAACCCAGAAAATTCCTAGTCTAAATGCCAACTTAATCAGTAGATCCTTCTTTCATCTATCCATTTTTTTTCTTCTTCTATTTGTAACCTACCTACCACAGAAATGGGATGCCAAGGTCTTCCTTCGGGGATACAAACACTTCCTCATCACATGAATCTCTTGATCACAATGATGTGGCAGAAAGCTTGTCCTGAAGCATTGCTGAGGGCCTTTCAACCTGTAAATTATATGAATGTATTATTTAATGTGTTTGGCCTTATGGCTTCATCTTCCCAATTATGTTTATTTTGATAAGCATGCTAATTGGTCTGGGGTAAGAGGGTGAAGGTGGAAATTAGGATTATAGTTAAACTATGCCTGGGGGTGGAGAGCCCCTTGTGAGTAAACATCTTCTAATCGTAATTCACATGAATTGCACATGAAGCTCATCAAGATTTGGCGCCAACTCAGATCTGAAATTAGCTCCATTCTTCCTTCATCATTTTGCCTTCTACCCTATCTGAGAAAAGTTATCGCTTTCCTTTTTCCAAGGGAGCATCTCTGCTCCTAACGTGGCAGAAGAAAAGAAAACGTGACTGAGAAACTAATAAAAAGACTGAGGCTGAATGAGATTTTGTCTCAGAAGAGTTTTAAATGGAGAGATCCCATAGTCAAAGCGATGCGACTTTCTGTGAACAGTGGGACAAAGTACAAATGTGTTCCTTGCAGGAAGGCAGAGTTACATCCTCCCAAGAGCTCAGCAATGATGTATGGTGCCAATTACTGTTGTTTGCTTTTTATTTTGGTTCATCTGTTTTTCTCTCGCTTACCCACACCCAACTTTGTCATTTATGCCAGACTATCACTTATGACAGTCACAGCTTCCCAAAGAACCCCCAATTTATGCCAGGCTATCGCTTATGACAGTCACAGCTTCCCAAAGAACCCCAATTTTATGCCAGGCTATCACTTATGACAGTCACAGCTTCCCAAAGAACCCCCAATTTATGCCAGGCTATCGCTTATGACAGTCACAGCTTCCCAAAGAACCCCCAATCCCTGCAAGTCCCTTTTCCAGCAAAACTGGAAACTAACAGGACTTGCTCAGTCTTCCTTGCAGTTTTATGTCATGCATGTCTGGGAGCTGAGTCCCTTCTGAGAATGAGAAGAAAACAATTCTCTGTAGAGTTATGTACTCTCGTATGGGCATTTATTTGGGGTTTGGGAAAGCCTCTAAAGCAATGAGGAAGGAAATCAGAAAAATCCCAGGCGTTGCATTTTGGTGGCCTTTGATCAGTTGGGAGACGGCTCAGGGGCTGCTGTCTTCTCTTTCTTTTGAGCTCACAGCGCCATCTCTTGTCCTCCCAGGTAATTACAGGTGGCAATAGCTCTTGGAGCACTAAAGGATATTTCATTGGGCTCTAGAATCTTCACACTCAGCATCAGGAGCTAGGCTATGACAGCTGTTGCCACCTATAAACAGGATCTTTTTTTCCTCTCATCAGGCGTCCTCGTAGGAGTGACATTGTCTTTAAATCCTATGTGGCAATCCCTGACGCACCGTCGTGTTGCCCACGGAAGACAGGGCGACCTGGAAGTCCAACTACTTCCTTAAGATCATCCAGCTTTTGGATGATTATCCGAAATGTTTCATCGTGGGAGCAGACAATGTGGGCTCCAAGCAGATGCAGCAGATCCTCAAGTCCCTCCGAGGGAAGGTTGGGGTGCTGATGGGCAAGAAACCATGATGTGCAAGGCCATCTAAGGGCACCTGGAACACAGTCTAGCTCTGGAGAAACTGTTGCTTTGTATCCAGGGGAATGTGGGCTTTGTGTTCACTAAGGACGACCTCACTGAGATCAGGGACATGCTGCTAGCCAATAAGGTGCCAGGTGCCACCTGTGCTGGTGCCATTGCCCCATGTGATGCTACTGTGCCAGGCTAGCCTGGAGAAGACCTCCATTTCTTTTTTTTTTTTTGAGGCAGAGTTTCCCTGTTGTTGCCCAGGCTGGGGTGCAATGGCACGATCTTGGTTTACGGCAACCTCTGCCTCCTAGGTTCAACTCTCCTGCCTTAGCCTCCTTGAGTAGCTGGGATTATAGGCATGCACCACCACACCCGTCTATTTTTTTTTTTTTTTTTTTTTTTTTTTTTTGTTTTTAGTAGAGATAGGGTTTCTCCATGTTGGTCAGGTTGGTCTTGAACTTCCAACCTCAGGTGATCCCCCCACCTCGGCCTCCCAAAGTGCTGGGATTACAGGTGTGAGCCACTGCGCCCAGCCTCATGTGTACCCAATGTTTAGCTACCACTTATAAATGAGAATATTTGGTATTTGTTTTTCTGTTTCTGTGTTAATTCAGAGGATAATGGCCTCTAGCTGCATCCACGTTGTTGCAAAGGACATGATTTCATACTTTTCATGGTTTTGTAGTATTCCTTAGTGTATATGTACCATTTTCTTTATCCTGTCCGCCATTGATGGGCACCTAGATTGAGTCCATGTCTTTGCTACTGTGAGTAGTACTGTGATGAACATACAAGGGCAGGGGTCGTTTTGGTATAATGATTTGTTTTCCTTTGGATATATAGCCAGTAATGGAATTACTACTGGGTTTAATGGTAGTTCTGTTTTAAGTTCTTTGAGATATCTCCAAACTGCTTTCCATAACGACTGAATTAATTTTCATTCCCACCAACTGTGTATAAGCCTCCCCTTTTCTCTGCAGCCTTGCCAACATCCGTTTTTTTTTTTTTGTTTTGTTTTGTTTTCTTTCACTTTGTAACCACAAGCTTAGAGTTCCAATAACAGAACACTAGGCATAAATGGCCTGATAATAGCCATTCTGATTGGCATGAGACAGTATCTCACCGTGGTTTTGGTTTGCGTTTCTCTGATTACTGATGTTGAACATTTTTTCATGTTTGTTGGCCGCTTGTATATCTTCTTTTGAGATGTGTCTGTAAATATTAATAGTATCTTGACAGCAAATCCAGCACTCCTCTTCATTTGAAATTGATTTTTGGATCACATCAATGGGAACCCCCAGCTGAGGTTAAGTTCTTTATACTTATACCACCAGAATCAGTCTTCCTTCAACCAGTGGCTTGCTTTTCATACATTTCAGAACATAAGACATTCCAAAATATCACTCAAAAATAGTCCTTTTGGTCTACATGCACACACAGGTAACACTGAGGCCACTTTTTGTCATTTTTTGATGACCCACCAATAGCAACAAACCACATGTACAAAGATCGATTTCTGGCAAGTAATTGCAAGTCTAGCCACACAAACCTATTGAAGATAATTGTTCTGAATCTTCAGAAGCCAAAGAAACAGAAATGTCAGAGGTATTCAAACCAGATCAACTCCATCTTGTGTAGGGGCTGGGTAAAACAAGGCTGAGATCTACTGGGCTACATTCCCAGGAGGTTAGGCATTGTTAGTCACAGGATGAGACAGGAGGTTGGCACAAGATACAGGTCATAAAGACCTTGCTGATAAAAAAAAAAAAAAAGTTTGCAGTAAAGAAGTTGGCCAAGGCCAGGTGCAGTGCTTACACCTGTAATCCCAGTACTTTGGGAGGCCAAGGAGGGTGGATCACGAGGTCAGGAGTTCAAGACCAGAAGGCCAATATGGTAAAACCCCGTCTCTACTAAAACTACAAAAATTAGCCAGGTGTGGTGGTGCACACCTGTAATCGCAGCTACTCAAGAGGCTGAGGAAGGAGAATTGCTTGAACCCGGGAGGCAGAGGTTGCCGTGAGCTGAGATGGCACCACTGTACTTCAGCCTGGCAACAGAGCGAGACTCCATCTCAAAAAAAAAAAAAAAAAAGAGAGAAGAAGAAGAAGAAGAAGTTGGCCAAAACCCACCAAAACCAAGATGGTGATGAAAGTGACTTCTGGTCATCCTCCCTGCTCATTATACACTAATTATAATGCATTAGATGCTAAAAGACACTCCCACCAATGCCATGCCAGTTTACAAATACCATGGCAACATCAGGAAGTTACCCTATATAGTCTGAAAGGGGAAGAACACTTAGTTCTGGGAATTGCCCACCCCTTTCCCAGAAAACTCATGAATAATCCACCGTTTGTCTAGCATATAATCAAGAAATAACTAAGTTTTCTTAGCTGAGCAGCCCACACTGCTGCTCTGCCTATGGAGTAGCCATTCTTTATTCCTTCACTTTTCTAATAAACTTGCTTTCACTTTACTCTATGGATTTGCCTTGAATTATTTCTTGCACGAGATTCAAGAACCCTCTCTTAGGGTCTGGATCGGGACCCCTTTAGAATAACAGAAAGACTGAAGAAAATAAAGGGGACAGCAGATAAACAGAAAAGAAAATAGTGTTGCAAAAAAAAAAAGTTGCAATTTCTGTTTTCTAAAGTAAGAGGGGGAATGAATGATAGATCCTCTGAACAAAAAATAAAAAGAAATGTAAGGGGTGATGGCCAGAAGGTGACAATTCAATTTTATAGACAGTAAAATAGGCCAGGTATGGTGGCTCATGTCTATAATCCCAGCACTTTGGGAGGCCGAGACAGGAGGATTCCTTGAGCCCAGGAGTTCTAGACCAGCCTGGGCAACATATGGAGACCTCGTCTCTACAAAAAATTAAAAAATTAGCTGGGCCTGGTGGTGTGTGCCTGCAGTCCTGGCTACTTGGGAGGCTGAGGAGAGAGGATTGCTTTAGCCCAGGAGTTCGAGGTTGCAGTGAGCTATGATCACACCACTGTACTCCATCTAGCCTGGGCAACAGAGCGAGACCCTGTCTCAAACAAAACAAAATAAAACAAAACCCAGCAAAATAAAATGAACAATAATTTGAATTACTTGGAGATCCAATATCTTGATTTTCCGAATCAACTAAACATGTTTATTAATAGATAAATGAGCATAATTTTGCTAAAAGCAGGGAACCCTCCCCAATCGACTACTTCTGACACATACGCACAGACATATACTCACTGTTTGTAGAACCAGAGAGGGACTAATAATCAAATAAACTAAGTGTAAACCATCTAGGAAAAGTTATTTTCTTCTCCTGAGTTTTCCCAGGCTGGAGTGCAGTGACGTGATCTCAGCTTACAGCAACCTCTGCCCCCTTGGTTCAAGCAATTCTCATGCCTCAGCTTCCCAAGTAGCTGGGATTACAGGCATACACCACCACCCTTGGCTAATTTTTGTATTTTTAGGAGAGATGGGGTTTTACCATGTTGACCAGGCTGGTCTTGAACTCTTGACCTCAGGTGATCCACCCGTCTCAGCCTCCCAAAGTGCTGGGATTACAGGCATGAGCCTCCATGCCCAGGCTCTCCTGAGTTTTTATACTGCAGCATAAAAAGCTTTGCCTCAGAGATGAGATTATCAGCCACACTGATATAACATCTCTCATCCCATGGGCTTCATTCTAAAGGATTCTGGTTCAAACCCTGAAGCAGACAGACGCCTGTGTGACCTTGGGCAGGCTTCTTAAATCTTCCCTCTGGGTTGCCTCATCCATATAATAGGGACGTGACAATAGTACGCACCTCAAAGTGTTGTTCAAAGACTATACAATGTAGGTAGGATGCTTAGAACAGTGCCTGGCAAGTAGTGAGAATGATATAAAGTGCTGGCTTTTACTATTATTATACGAAAATCAGGGATTCTAGTTCTTGTTTTGGTGGCCAACTTCACGTTTTCTTCCACTGGTGTTTAGAGTGCTTGTTCTCATGCATATGAGCAACTCCTCACTGTCTCAAGTTAAGCTTTTCATGTGACAGTCACTCACTCCTTCCTTACTCAGCACAGGGATAAGGGATGAGGGGGTGTACGAGTTCATTTTCACACTGCTGATAAAGACATACCCGAGACTGGGCAATTTACAAAGGAAAGAGGTTTAATGGAGAACTCACAGTTCCATGTGACTGGGGAAGCCTCACAATCATGGCAGAAGGCAAAGAGGAGCAAGTCACATCTTACCTGGATGGCAGCAGGCAAAGAGAGCTTGTGCAGGGAAACTCCCCCTTATAAATCCATCAGATCTCGTGAGACTTATTCACTGTCATAAGAACAACACAGGAAAGACCTGCCCCCGTGATTCAATTACCTCCCACTGCCCAGTGGGAGGTGATATTTGAGTGGGACGCAGTCAAACCATATTGGGGGAAAGCAGAGGTTCTCCATGACAGCCCTGCCCCTGCAGCAAACTTCTGCCTGGACATCCAGGCATTTCCATAAATCCTCTGAAATCTAGGCAGAGGTTCCCAAACTCCAATTCTTGACTTTCATGCACTGGCAGTCTCAACACTATGTGGAAGCTGCCAAGGCTTGAGGCTTGCACCCTCTGAAGCCATGGCTGGAGCTCTACGTTGGCCCCTTTCAGCTACTGCTGAAGCGGCTGGGACATAAGGGACCAAGTCCCTAGGCCACACATTAGCACAGGGACCCTGGACCTGGCCCACAAAACCATTTTTTCCTCATAGGTCTCCAGGCCTGTGATGGGAGGGGCTGCTGTGAAGACTTCTGACATGCCCTGGAGACATTTTCCCCATTGTCTAGCGGATAAACACTTGGCTCCTTGGTACTTACACAAATTTCTGCAGCTGGCTTGAATTTCTCCTTGGAAAGTGATTTTCTTTTCTATCACATTGTCAGGTTGCAAATTTTTCAAACTTTTATTTTCTTTTTCCCTTTTAAAATTGAATGCTTTTAACAGCACCCAAGTCACCTCTCGAATGCTTTGCTGCTTAGAAATTTCTTTCACCAGATACCCTAAATCATCTCTTAGAAGTTCAAAGTTCCACAAATCTCTAGGGCAAGGGCAAAATGCCGCCAGTATCTTTGCTAAAACATAGTAAGAGTCACCTTTACTCCAATTCCCAACAAGTTCCTCATCTCCATCTGAGACCACCTCAACCTGGATTTCATTGTCCATATCACTATCAGCATTTGGGGCAAAGCCATTCAACAAGTCTCTAAGAAGTTCCAAATTTTCCCACATTTTCCTGTCTTCTTCTGAAGCCCTCCACACTGCTCCAACCTCTGCCTATTACCCAGTTCCAAAGTCACTTCCACATTTTCAGGTATCTTTCCAGCAGCGCCCCACTCTACAGGTACCAATTTGCTGTATTACTTTTTCATTCTGTGATAAAGACATAATCAAGACTGGGCAATTTACACAGGAAAGAGGTTTAATGGAGAACTCACAGTTCCACGTGCCTGGGGAAGCCTCACAATCATGGCAGAAAGCAAGGAGGAGCAAGTCACATCTTACATGGATGGCAGCAGGCAAAGAGAGCTTGTGCAGGGAAACTTCCCCTTATAAATCCGTCAGATCTCGTGAGACTTATTCACTGTCATGAGAACAGCACAGGAAAGACCTGCTCCCATGATTCAGTTACTTCCCACCAGGTCCCACCAACACATGGAAATTCGAGATGATACTTGAGTGGAACACAGTCAAACTATATTGGGGGAAAGTGGAATTGGGGCTTCTGGGGGAGTCTTCCCTTGAGAGTGGGTGGCTAACATGAAACCTGAGTTTTCAGCGGGCCCCGTAAATCCTAAGTGAATGGAAACCCTATATATCATGAAAAGGATAGAAATGTGGGGACCTGTTAATATTTATTATATTATATTATTATATAT
>NW_016804196.1:159622-174473 GCF_001698545.2 Rhinopithecus bieti
GCTGAGGTAGGAGAATCTCTTGAACCCAGGAGGCAGAGGTTGCAGTGAGCTGAGAGCGTGCTACAGAACTCCAACCTGGGTGACAGAGTGACACTCCATCTCAAAAAACAAAAAAGAAGAAGAAGAGGAAGAAGAGGAAGAAGAGGAAGAAGAAGAAACAGAAGAAGAAGAAGAAGAAGAAGGAGGAGGAGGAGGAGGAGGAGGAGGAGGAGGAGAAGGAGAAGGAGAAGGAAGAAGGAGGAGAAGGAGGAGAAGGAGAAGGAGAAGAAAGAAGAAGGAGGAGGAGGAGGAAAGAGAGAAGAAGGAAGAAGGAAGAAGAAGAAGAAAGAAAAGGCACTAAGTGAGCAGATCTGGTGGAGAAGGTCAAACTCAGCAGGAGAGCAGTTAAGTCAGGGACAGCGATTCCAGACAATGTGGGCTGTGCTTGTCCCTCCCACGGACACCCCTCCCTCCATCCCACCTGAGCCCAGGAGAGCCTGTCTGCTCTAGGCTATGAAAGATGTAACCTAGGAGCCTCCTGCATGAGGGGGCAGAAAGAGAAAGGAGAGACCTTTCCCTCAGGCCAGAGAGGATGGGTCTGCAGAGCAGAAAGGGGCCTAAGGCCACCACAGTGAGCCCGGGTGGCAGAACACAGGGCTTCCTGAACTGCTGGCCACTGATACAATTTAGGGGAGTCACCCCCATTCCTTTCTGGCTCCTGAAGAAAAACAAGAGAAAAGGATGCTGTTTGAACAGTCCTCCCTGAGAGGTTGTATATTCAGTGAACTTAGGGACAAGCCATCAAAGGGACAAACTGAAAGGATCCACAAGCTTGGAGAATGAGAATCAGGGCACACATGAGACCCCTGCAAGTTCCTAGATGAACACAGGACAATAAAGCCCTGGAAAAGAAAAAAAGACAGATGGGGGGAGCAGGGGTCTTGAGGTCTTGGAGTTGGGTCATTTCTGCAAATACAATCACAGTTCTCAGTTCAGGTAACAGCTAGGTCCAACCAGTCAATTATATCCAACAGTGTGTGACTGAGCTATATGTTGCAGTACAAATGCAAAATTGCAGTCATTTTTAAAATCAAACACAAGTTTTTGAAAATTTTAAAATAACTTTGCATGGCTTTTCCAAACTTTAGAGTGTGATTTCACCCCCTCTGGATAAGGGGATGTCAGTGGAATAATTTGAGCAACTTGGCATCCAGAAAACCAAGTATCCTGTGGTAGAGTTCAATATACAGGCGGGGTGGGGAAGGTAGGAGGAGATGAAAGAGATGGCTAGAGAAGTAGGCAGACAAGCCAGGGCCTTTGGGCCCCACCCTTCTCAGGGTTGCCCACGCATGGGGTCTCTCCCCGATCCCATCCCAGTCTCTGGGTGTCCCCTGCTCTCTCTCTCTCTATCCCATCAGAGTCACTGCCCCCAATACCAAGTTTACCTCAAATTTCCTCTGCCTTCACCTGTGAAGTGAACCTGTCCTGTGCTCTCCACCAAGATACCAGATACATATTTGAATCCCCGGTAAGATGTTAGAGCATGCAAATAAATACATATGTTAAGATGTTAGAGTATACAAATAAATACACATTTGTAATATTTTCCTTTTCTTTTCTTTTCTTAATTCTAAATCTCCTGCATATTTCTATTTTTTATAGTGGTATCTCAGAGACAATTCCTTAACTCAAAGACTGATTATTGGCAGAGCATTCTAAGCATTTGCAGGCATGAAGGATACCTGTTCATTCTCACATTGGGTGTAGGCCTATTACAATTTTAGTGTATCGTATTGTCTTTTACTTTGTTTTGGAAATCAGGACTTAAGTGTATTGAATAAGATCCTGAAACTTAGAACCGGATGGACCCAAGTTTAATTATTAACTCTGCCATTGTCTGGAGCACGTCACTGGAATCCTGGGAGCTCCTGTTTCCAAACTTGCAAAGGAGGGCAATCGTAGCTCCTCACTGGGCTCTGGTGGAAATGTCAGTGAAATCTCTGGTGTAAAGTCATGTGTCTCTACCCAGCTGCCATTCGCTTCCTTCTTATAATAGAGCCACTTCTCATACACATGCTGAAGTTGGAAAAGTTTCTTTTCTATCACAGAAAATAGAATCTGGGGTGGGGGCAAGAATACTGTTTTTCTGCCCTGGCTTGTTGGGTGTGTGAAATTGTGACTAACACCTTGAAATTATGAGGGATTCCCCTTCTACCCACAGAGGCAGAGTGAAAAGATGCCAGAGCCTCCGCTGCTGAATTAACCAAGCCAGGACTTGACTATCCATGGAGTCTCTATCCTGAGATGATAAACTCCTCTTGCTTAGCACATTTTCAGCTGGGTATTCTGATATTTGTTATCAAATCACTCTGATGGTTTTGTTTTTTGTTTGTTTACATTTTGATGTTTTGCATTTTAGAAAAGTCTATAAAAGGACTCAGGTAATATTAACTATCTTGATTTTCACTGATTACTCAGGATTAACCATTTCTAGGTGGCCTGTTAATTTAAACAAAAGATGCAGGTGGTCTAGATAAGCAACCCCCCCCAATCTGTGCTCACTAGCCACCAGACACAACAGAATCAGAACAGGGAGAGACTGTTTTGACTAGTTACCACAAAGCATCTCAAACTTCATACATCCTCAAACGAAAGATCAAATTAGTCTTTTCATAAAAGTGAAAGAGAACAGTATTTAGTGTTACAAAAAGCCCTGAACTAATGACAGCATTCTAAAATGAACAATCGTTAAAGAAATGACGATTTCGGAAGAATTTGTGTCTTCACCCATGTGACTGCAGTGGAAATGTTACACTGGGTAATGGTATTTGTTAAAATACGTTTGTGTCCTCCCGTATTCAGTTTGATTCAATATGATATTTTCTTGGAGTTTCTGGGGGAGTCACTGGTACGTAGAACTCTTAGAAAGGCAGTGGGTATCTGGCTGGCACTGCCTGTCACTCCCCTCCCCAGCCCAGCACTAGTCTCCCTGCCTGTCTTTTCACATCAAGAATTAAGCAAATTCTAGCAGCCTGATGCAATTTAGGAACAAGCTTAGGTTTTTTTCTCCCTTAGTCAATAATGTTGTATTGTTTTAGAATTGGAATATCTTTTACAATCTCATTGTAACTCAATCTAATCTTCATTTAAATTAAAAGTAAATTTGCAAAGCAAAAGGAACAATGGTAACCTGCTCAAATCATTTAGACCAATGAGACACTTGAGAAGAACAACAGGGATTTGGGTGGGGGATAGAGGAGGCAAAAACAAGCCGGTTGGCTTGTTCTCATTTGTTTTGGCATATGGCATTTTCCCAGATGCAAAGCTGGGTTTACCAGGTGGGACAGGTCAACTTGAATTTCAGTTTACCTCCGAAATGTTTTATCCTGGCACTGTGAGGGGGCATGAGGAAACTTTTTTGGAGTGGTGGGAATATTGAATATTTCCATATCTGATACCTTGATTCTGGTGACACGTATATGACTGTTTGTCAAAATTCATGGAGCTTTACACATTAAAAAGTGAACTTTATTAAATATGTTATTGAATCTAAATGTCAAACCCAATTTAAAATAAAATAAAATTTTATTAAAACAAAAAAGAAGATAACGTGTTAGTAATTTCACAGGCCAAATGCAGCCAATTTGAGTAAAATCATTTTGCCCTCTTTTGAAAGGGCATTGAGGTTTTTGTTTATTTGTTTGTTTGAATACTTTACCTCTATTCTATTTTGTTATCAAGTCTCTTCCAGGGAATATCATTTCAGATGCTGCAAACTTGAGTTTACTATAGAATCCTTATGAAATGAACTCATTCTTTATTTTAAAAAATTGTTTCTTGGAGGTCGGGCACGGTGGCTCATGCCTGTAATCCCAGCACTTTGGGAGGCCGAGGCAGGAGGATGACGAGGTTAGGAGATTGAGACCATCCTGGCTAACATGGTGAAACCCCGTCTCTACTAAAAATTAGCTGGGCATGGTGGCAGGCGCCTGTAGTCCCAGCTACTCGGGAGGCTGAGGCAGGAGAATGGCGTGAACCCGGGAAGTGGAGCTTGCAGTGAGCCGAGATTGCACCACTGCACTCCAGCCTGGGCGACAGAGCCAGACTCTGTCTCAAAAAAAAAAAAAAGTATCTTGGGTCCAAAACCAGAGGTAAGAGGGATCTTGAAAATAACCCACAGTTACACAGAGAACTGTCTGAAAACATAGCCTGATCCTAGAATATTTTATCTAGTTCACCTCTTAACACATTCCTTAGAGTGGTAATTGCTTATATTTTGCTTTCAATTTCTTGAGCTGTAAAATGTACGGTGGACTGGATTAGCCTTACTTATGCCCCTCAGATTGCTGGTAGTAGCTGCTTGGAAGTACCATGCAGAGAGATGCACAGTGATCTGCCTCCCATGGGCATGGGCTTCAGGGAGCAAAATGTGAGGAAGGGGTGACACCTGACACCTATTTGCTATCTCAACTCTCCTGCAGGCCATCAGCTCCACAGGGATTGGGTCCTGCTGGTTTTATTTCCTTCTGTATCCTCCGTTCTTAGCACAAGGGAATTCCAAGGGTGTTCAGTAACTCGTGTTACAAATGATGATTTGTAAGGTGCTTTTTGGCTCCAAGCATCTAAAGGTTTAAACTGTGACAGGCAGTGAGCCTCAAATAAGGACACGGCTTGTCCCTAAATAGTGAGTTATTTCTGAAGCATCCCTAGAGGCCTTTGACACACAGACCCTTCTCACTATCTCTTTGAGTTCTTTTTCACTAGCCACAGATTTCGATTGTAAATAAAATACAGCTGGGGGCCAGACACGGTGGCTCACGCCTGTAATCCCAACACACTGGGAGGCCAAGACGGGCGGATCACTAGAGGTCAGGAGTTCGAGACCAGCCTGGCCAACATGGTGAAACTCTGTCTCTACCAAAAATACAAAACTACCCAGGTGTGGTGGCATGCCCCTGTAATCTCAGCTACTCAGGAGGCTGAGGCTGGAGAATCACTTGAACCTGGGAGGCAGAGGTTGCAGTGAGCCAAGATTGCAACACTGCACTCCAACCTGGATGACGGAGGGAGACTCTGTCTCACAACAACAACAACAACAACAACAAATACAGCTGGGAGTGCTGGCTCACAGCTGTAATCCCAGCACTTTGGGAGGCTGAGGTGGGAGACCAGCCTGGGCAACATGGTGAAAGCCTCTCTCTACAAAAAAATTTAAAAACTAGCCGGGTGCAGTGATGTGCACCTGTGGTCCCAGCTATATGGGAGACTGAGGGAGGAGGATCTTTTGAGTCCAGGAAGTCAAGCCTACAGTGAACCCTGTTCACACCACTGCACTCCAGCATGACCGTGACCCTGTCTCAAAAAGAAAAAGAAAAAATATACATATGTACAAACATCTCTGGGCAGTATAAAATGTTAAGCTAACAATAAATATCCTCAGATGAAAACTCTGAGGATATTTTTTATTAGGGAGCACGAAATAAAGTATTGCCTAAGGTCATGGATAGGGTCGGAGGAGGAGGGACTGAGTTGGGAAGTGCAAATCTTGCTGACTTCACAAGCTTGCCCAAGGCCCACCTTGCCCAAAACACCCATCCCGAGTTCAGGGATTTCAAGTGAATTGCACTATCTGCTTGAGCGACAGGGATACAACCTGTGGGTGAGCAGCCTTGCTTTAGTGTGTTATCAAATGGACCCAACTTAAGTATAGGGTTTGATAAAGTTTTAAAAACATATACTCCAGGGCTGGGCATAGTGGCACACACCTGTAGTCCCAGCACTTTGGGAGGCCAAGGCTGGTGGATCACTTGAGCCCAGGAGTTTCAGACCAGCCTGGGCAACATAGTGTGACCCTGTCTCTATAAAAATACAAAGAATTAGCTGGGCATGGTAGCATATGCCTGTAGACCCAGCTACCTGGAAGTCTGAGGTAGGAGGATCACCTGAGCCTGGGAGGTCGAGGTTGCAGTGAGCTGTGATCATACTACTGCATTCCAGCCTAGGCCACAGAGTGATACCCTGTCTCAAAATATATACAGACACACACACACACACACACACACACACACACACACACACACACACACACACACAGTCTATGTAGCCACTCTCCAATCACGATATAGAATGTTTCCACCACTCCACCTAAAATTTCCACACTCCTATTTTAAGTTAATGCCCTACCTAGGCCCCACCCCCTGATCTGCTCACTGTCAATATAGATTCATTTCTCCTCTTAGACTTAAATGGAAACGCATAGTATGTACTCTTTTGCATCTGGCTTATATCACACAACATGACACTTTTGAGACTTAGGAAGTTGTGCCATGAATTGGTGGTTCACTCCTTTTTAATTGCTTGGTACTATTTCAGTATGGCTTTTGTTTAAGGAGAAAAGTGGTGCTTTTGTTTGTTTTATAATTTAACCAATTTCTTTTATTTTGTTTGATTTTGAATATAGAAATTTTTTAAATAAAAAGAATAATTGGCCAGACGCGGTGGCTCACGCCTGTAATCTCAGCACTTTGGGAGGCCAAGGCAGGTGGATCATGAGGTCAGGAGATCGAGACCATCCTGGCTAATATGGTGAAACCCCGTCTTCACTAAAAATACAAAAAAAAAATTAGCTGGGTTTGGTGGAGGCCACCTGTAGTCCCAGCTACTCCTGTAATCCCAACACTTTGGGAGACTTAGGTAAGAAGATCGCCTGAGATCAGGAGTTCGAGACCAGCCTGGCCAATACGGTGAAACCCTGTCTCTACTAAAAATACAAAAATTAGCCAGGCGTGGTGGCATGCACCTGTAATCCCAGCTAGTTAGGAAGCTGAGGCAGAAGAATTGCTTGAACCTGGGAGGTAGAGCTTGCAGGGAGCTGAGATCATGCCACTACACTCCAGCCTGGGTGATACAGCGAGACTCTCAAAAATAAAATAAAATAATTAAAAAAGGAATAATTATTTATTAAAAAAATATGAAAAGATGATAAAAATTACTTGTGATTAAATCATCTAGAAGTAGCCACTATGAATATTCTAACATCCATTCTTTCAAATGTCTTCCTGTGAGTATACATACATATATATATCTACATAAGCACACACAGACCCTCATTTGTATAAGTGGAATTATAATATTTATAAAATTCCATTGTCTTCTGTTTTTACTCAACAGTGTATTGACGGTCAATAAATATAGATCTGTGATATTCCATTGTATGGATGAGCCGTATTTATTTAATCAGTTCTTCATTTGGGAACATTGGTTGTTTTCAAATTCTTACCCTTTAAACTCTGAATCTTTTGCTTCTGTATCTTTTGCTTCTTGATAAACATACTCTTCACATAAACTCCCAATGGTGGGATTATGCCATCAACAGTACTAACATATCACATTTTGAAACCTAATGGCAAAGTGTCCTCCTGAAAAGTTATTCCTCTTTATACTACCAGCAATCATGCTTGTGTGCTCATTTTTCACATGCCTCTCTTGGGTTTGGGTAATTTTTATTTTATTTATTTATTTATTTTTGAAACAGAGTCTCGCTCTGTCACCCAGGCTGGAGTGCAGTAGCCACCATCTCCGCTCACCGCAACCTCTGCCTCCCAGGTTCAAGTGATTCTCCTGCTTCAGTGTCCTGACTAGCTGGAATTACAGGTGCCTGCCACCACGCCCTGCTCATTTTTGTATTTTTAGTAGAGACGGGGTTTCACCATGTTGGCCAGGTTGGTCTTGAACTCCTGACCTTGTGATCCGCCCGCCTCAGCCTCCCAAAGTGCTGGGATTACAGGTGTGAGCCACCACGCCAGGCCTAGTTTTGGTAGTATTTTAAATTATGCCAATAAGTAAAAATATAAACAAAAACCAATAGAAAAAACCTATTTGTGAGGGTCCCATCTTGTTTTGTTGCGATGAGTTGAGTGAGCTCATCATGTCTTCCAGGTGCTTAGGAGACTGGATATCTCTTTTGCAGCTCTAGTTTTACACTCTGAAGGGGATACTTTTTGGTTCCTGAGTGTATTGCACAAAAGCCTACTTTTCTCCACTTCGTCTACTGACACTATTTTGCCACTAGAGGGCGGAGATGCTGCAGAAACATAATCCTAAATTGAGTCACTCAATTAACAGGAAGGCGCTGTTAATAATCAGGCTGGGACAACAGGCCTAATGGAGGATGAGCATTAGCACCCACAGATCACAATTAGCACATTAGTATGGTTGTCCTGCTTTGAGATGTGGTTTAGAATGATAAGCAGGAATATCTTTGTCTATATTTGTAGTATCTGGGTAATCTCTAGAGATGTTCTAACAACCTCAAAAATTTCTCAAAACAGGTAGGGCACGATGGCTCACGCCTGTAATCCCAGCACTTTGGGAGGCCGAGGTGGGCAGATCACTTGAGGTCAGGAGTTTCAGACCAGCCTGGCCAACATGGTGAAACCTGGTCTCCACTAAAAATGCAAAAAACTAGGTGGGCGTGGTGGTAGGCACCTGTAATCCCAGCTAGTCCGGAGGCTGAGGCAGGAGAATTGCTTGAACCCGGGAGGCGGAGGTTGCAGTGAGCCAAGATCACGCCACTGCACTCCAGCCTGGGCTACAGAGTAAGACTCCATCTCAAAAACTAACTAACTAACTAACTAAATAACTAACTAACTAACTAACTAAATAAATAAATAAATAAATAAAAGATTAAGTACATTGCAGATAGCATATTGTCTCTACATCAAGTCCAAAGTAATACTTTAGTTAACTGCAATTTGCCTAAGAGACAGAAACTCAGTATAAAAGACAATCTACTATAATAAGAAAATGTAGGCCGGGTGCAATGGCTCACGCCAGCACTTTAGGACAGCAAGGTGGGCAGAATGCTTGAGCCAGTTTGAAACCAGCGTGGCCAACATGGAAAATCTCTATCTCTACAAAAAATACAAAAATTAGCAGGACGTGGTGGTGTGCGCCTGTAATCCCAGCTACTCAGGAGGCTGAGTCTGGAGAATTGCCTGAAACGGAAAGGCAGAGGTTGCAGTGAGCCAAGATGGTGCCACTGTGCTCTAGCCTGGGCAACACAGCCAGAACCTATCTCGAAAAAAATAAAAAAGTAGATTCAAGTTTTTTAAACTAGTAGGTGGGTCCTTACATGGCTGCTAAGCTGCTGTCATCAGCAGAGCCCTTTCTCCGTTAAGATGTCTTGACTGCATCTCCTGTCTACCTGAGGATGGATACACTGCCTCCTTCATTCCTCCTCCCAAAAGGCTCTGAATAAAAAGTGTTTCCTCTAGCTTTTTTTCCAGAGCCTTGGATCAGAGGAACACATCCAATAAAGAAAAAAACACTCTTAATTTGTGTGTGTGTGTGTGTGTGTGTGTGTGTGTGTGTGTGTGTAGACAGGGGTCTCTCTATGTTGCCCAGGCTGGCCTCCAACTCCTGGCCTTAAGTGATCCTCCCACCTAGGCCTGTTAAAGTGCTGGGATTACAGGTGTGAGCCATGCCCAGCCAAAAAAATTCTCTTTGACACTAAGTCCCCCAACACCTCTAGTCACACTCTCCTGCTATTTTTGTTTTTTGTTTTTTGGGTTTTTTTTTTTTTGAGATAGAGTCTTGCTCTGTCACCAGGCTGGAGCACAGTGGCACAATCTTGGCTCACTGCAACCTCCAACTCCCTGGTTCAAGCGGTTCTCCTGCCTCAGGCTCCCGAGTAGCTGGGATTACAGGCACAAACCACCACACCCAGTTAATTTTTGTATTTTTAGTAGAGACGAGGTTTCACCATGTTGGCCAGGATGGTCTCGATCTCCTGACCTTGTGATCCACCCGCCTCGGCCTCCCAAAGTGCTGGGATTACAGATGTGAGCCACTGAACCCGGCCACACTCTCCTGCTTTCTTTCCCTCTCTTCCGACAAAACGAACTTCTTAATTATTAATCCAACAGGGATGGAGCCCAACTCCCACCTTCACTTCTTAGTGAGTGGCACTTAAACCACAGCTAGGCAGGGATGAGATTTTCCCAAACTGATAACTGTCCTCCCAAACAAATCTACATAGACATCATAAATACAGTACTAAGCATTTTGCAAGTTTATATATAAGAACATACCTTATTTGAACAGGTGCTAAACTGGGGAGAGGAGAATGCAAGTGGGAACTCGCTCCACATGGAGTGATGAAGCCTGTTCTATGCACCAGCCACTGGTTCTAGGGGCTGAGAAAACAGCAGCGAATAAACAGAATAAATCTAAGTCTTGCCTTTGTGTTGCTTAACATTCTCATGTGGAATATAGACAACACAACAGTTGACCAATACAAGGTGGGGAGTGACAAGTGCCAGGAAGAAGAATCAAACACAGAAGTGCAGAGAGGACAATGGAGAGAGCTACTTTGGGTAGGGTAGGGGAATATGAACAGAGGTCTGGATGAAGAAGGGAGGGAGCTGCCTGGAGACAGAGGAAGCATATTCCATGTACAGGCCTTGGGGCTGGAACATCTCTGGTAAGTTGAAGAACAATGAGGCCAGAGTGGCTGGAGAGGAGAGTGAGACAGAGGAGGAAAATACTGGAGGGTAACCAGGAGCAAGGTTCTGCAAGGCCTTGTTGGCCATGGCAGGAATTGGGGGTTTTGTTCCAAGTGTGATGGGAAGCATGGGAGGGTTGAGAGTGAAGGAGTGGCGTGATCTGATTTATGTAATAAAAGATCACTTGGGTGGCTGTGTGGTATGAGGGAGAAAAATAAACAAACATGCATTGCATACCTTGTGCTGATAATAAACTATGAATGAGAAGAAGGATTAACTCAATTCCAGGCCTGAAGTTCATGAAGGAATAAAAACGGAATGAAAGGGAGTGGGGGGAAGAAAAACAAAATGTATTCCTATAGACTGTTCTCCATCCCATGAGACAATTGTCTATGATTTCTCTATGGATTTTCTCAAACACTTCATAATTCTGTCCCCAGTGTTAGATTTGGGTATGATTGGATGTATCAGTAAAAATTTATTATATAGATATAATGAGCTCTGTCCATTCAAATGGCCTAGACGCAATAAAAACCCAGTGGCAATTAGCAAACTATGTACCCAGTTCTTACTCTCTAAACACATCAACTTCCCTATTAAAAGGAATTGGGGGAAAAAGAAATTAGGAATCTTTGAAGATACGGCTGATTTCTAGAATATCTGCTTATGCCAGAAAACAGTGAGCTGTGGTTGAAGACTGATGGAGATGTGGAAGAGGAAAAGGTTGAAAGGGATCCCGCTGGCCAGATTTGAGACAATTAGGGCATCAGAAAGAATAACGGCAGTGATGCTACTAACATTTTAAATATTTAAAAAAAATAAACGAGCACTTAAGTAAGTAAGTAGATGGCAGATAGTGGGAGCCAGGTTCCACCCTGTTGGAGAAGGAAGTTACAGATGAATAAGGAGAGGCTAGAATGATCCACGTGGTCCTGGCTTGGAGTTGGAGATGCTGTGAACTCATGTTTAGCATACAGCAATTCCATACAGAAATTCTTAAAGATGGGAGTGTATGCTTAGGTTCATGTACTCACTTATGTTTGTTTGCTTTTTCAGGGGAGATGGCTCAGAAGTAATGACATTCCAGGAGCAATAGGCACACCTAGCACCCTGATCTTGGTTTCTGTCTAGTATCCCCCAGTAAAAGGAGACAGAGGTCCTTGAAGAAATGGCTGACTCTAGGGCTAGGGCAGAAAATATACATGATGAGGCCAGGTGCGGTGGCTCATGCCTGTAATCCCAGCACATTGGGAGGCCAAGGTGGGCAGATCACTTGAGGCCAGGAGTCTGAGACCAGCCTGGCCAACATGACGAAACCCCGTCCGTACTGAAAAATACAAAGAATTAGCCAGGTGTGGTGACTCTGTCCCCCCTTCCCCACAAAAAAAAGAAAATATACACAGAGACTAGAGCATCTTGCAGTGCCAAAAAGTAAGGACATGCTTAAAAGAAAAAACTAACCAAAAATACTGCAATGACAGGGGTGTGCCAAAGGAACGCAGGAACCAGCTGCAAAGCTCCTATTGACCGAGTTGGAGCAATTTGCAATTTTTGGGATTTTTTGTTTTGTTTTGGTTTTTGGCACAGGGCCTTACTCTATAGCCCAGGCTGGAGTGCAGTAGTATGATCACAGCTCACTGCAGCCTCCATCTCCTGGGCTCCAGCCATTCTCCTGCCTTAGTCTCCCAAGTAATTGGAACTACACATGTGGGCCACCTCACTGGGCTAATTTTCTTTCTTTCTTTCTTTCTTTCTTTTTTGTTTGTTTGTTTTTGAGATGGAGTCTCACTCTGTTACCCAGGCTGGAGTGCAATGGCACAATCTCGGCTCACTGCAATCTCCGCCCCCTGGGCTCAAGCGATTCTCCTGCCTCAGCCTCCCAAGTAGCTGGGATTACAGGTGCGTGCCACTGTTCCCAGCTAATTTTTGTATTTTTAGTAGGGACGAGGTTTCGCCATGTTGCCTAGGCTGGTCTTAAACTCCTGACCTCATGATCCACCTGCCTTGGCCTCTCAAAGTGCTGGGATTACAGGCATGAGCCACTGTACCCAGCCTTTTGTACTTTTTGTAGAGACAGAGTTTCACTGTGTTACCCAGGCTGGAGCTCAAGCAATTTGAAAAACACAATAAACACATTACTATAGGATTATAACCCCAAGTATTACGTGAGTCCATATTTACATAAGAATATGACTGAATAGATAAACAAATGGGGGAGAAAAGGCAAATCCCCCCCAGCAGATGAATTCGAAACACTTTATGTAGATACCTAAGAAGCTGTGGCAGGTCTCCCCACTTGCTGGCAGTATGTGCCTTACATGTGATGTGATTCCAGTGGCATTTTATCCCCTGGTATCCTCACCAAAACCCATTACCCCAGTCTAATCATGAGAAAGAACACCAGACAAATCCAAATGGAGGGACATTTTACAAAAATCTCTGACCAGTACTCTTCAACACTGTCAAGGTCATCAAGACCAAGGCAAGTGTGGCCAGGCGCGATGGGATTACAGGCATACCAGCCTGTAATCCCAGCACTTTGGGAGGCTAAGGTGGGTGGATCACATGAGGTCAGGAGTTCAAGACCAGCCTGGTCAACATGGTGAAACCCCATCTCTACTAAAAATGCAAAAAATTAGCTGGGCGTGGTGACGGATGTCTGTAATCCCAGCTACTCGGGAGGCTGAGGCAGGAGAATCGCTTGAATCCAAGGAGCGGAGGTTGCAGTGAGCCAAGATCATGCCACTGCAGCACTCCAACCTGGGTGAACAAGTGAGATTCCGTCTCGAAAGAAACAAAACAAAACAAAACAAAAAAAACCAACTACAACAAAAAAAACAAGGCAAGTCTGAGAAACTGTCAGAACCAGGGGGAGCCTGAGGAGACGCAATGGCTAGATGTAGGGTGGCATCCTGGAAAAGAAAAAAGACATTAGGGAAAAATCGAGGAAATCAAAAGAAAGTGTGGACTTCAGTTAATGATAATGTACCAATATGGGTTCATTAATTATAACAAATGTGTCATACTAATGTGTTAATATTAAGGGAAATGAGATGTGGGCTGTATGGGCACTGCCTGTACTATCTTACCAATTTTCCTTTAAGGGTAAAACTATTCACAAATTGAAAGTCTGTTAAACAGGCTGGGCGCTGTGACTCATGCCTGTAATCCCAGCATTCTGGGAGGTCTTTCCCAAGGTGGGTGGATCACTTGAGGCCAGGAGTTAGAGATCAGCCTGGTCAACATGGCAAAACCCAGCCTCTACAAAAAAATACAAAAATTAGCCGGGTGTGGTGGTTTACGCCTGTAGGCCCAGCTACTTGGGAGGCTGATATGAGAGGATCATCTGAGCTCAAGGCAGTCGAGGCTGCAGTGAGCTGTGATCAGCCACTACACTCCAGCCTGGTGAAAGAGTAAAACCCTGTCTCAAAAAAAAAAAAGAGTCAGTGAGCCCACTGATACACAA
Organism: Rhinopithecus bieti; assembly: GCF_001698545.2. Classification (NCBI taxonomy): domain Eukaryota; kingdom Metazoa; phylum Chordata; class Mammalia; order Primates; family Cercopithecidae; genus Rhinopithecus; species Rhinopithecus bieti. The sequence goes on from NW_016804196.1 coordinate 173,573, forward strand.
AAGAGAAAGAGCAAAAAGAAGAATGCAGTTAGTAAATGGAGAGGGAATGAGTTACAGTTCTGATTATAAATTACCATTCTGCAATCCTTGACATGGTAATTGATTGTCCCAAAGGCATCCATGAATGCTGAAACTACAGAGTGAAAGGCAGCTGGAAAAGAGGATTTTCACATAGCCTCACAGTATCACCCTACAGATTATTTATTAGCCACAAGGGCGGGGAATGTACCTTGATAGAGAAGAAATCTAAAGATTTCTAAATTTCAGAAGAAACTGCCTGATCTAAATAACCACAGCCTCTCCAACAGTAGAGAAACCTGATACCTTGTGCCTCCCAATATGATGCAATAGAAAGTGTACAGTGTCACCTGCAAAGAATGCTTGCTGAAAAAATGGTTTGTCCTGAACTTATTCATGAGGAGTCAGACTCAGAATGCGGAACCCTGCACAGGAGCTGTCCTGGACTCTTCGAAAGAGTCACTGCTCACCAAAACAGAAAACAAGGCGGGGAAGGACTGTTTTTGGTGACAAGAGGTTAAAGAGACCTAACAACCAAATGTAATATGTACATTTTTTATTGAGTCTTAAAGATAACCGGGGTCACTTGAATATGGACTGTATAACAGACAACAGAGACTGTATGTCAAATTTTAACAAGTTCTGATAACACTTCCTTTTTTGTTTTGTTTTGTTTTTTTGAGACAGGGTTTCGCTCTGTCGCCCAGGCTGGAGTGCAGTGGTGCCAATTGGCCCCCTGTAACTTCTGCCTCCTGGGTTCAAGCGATTCTCCTGCCTCAGCCACCCAAGTAGCTGGGATTACAGGTGTGCGCCACCACGCCCAACTAATTTTTTATGTATGATTTATTTATTTATTTTATTTTATTTTATTTTATTTTATTTT
>NW_016804196.1:174704-183567 GCF_001698545.2 Rhinopithecus bieti
TTTATTTTTATTTTTTGAGAGGGAGTCTCGCTCTGTCGCCCAGGCTGGAGTGCAGTGGCGGGATCTCAGCTCACTGCAAGCTCCGCCTCCCGGGTTCACGCCATTCTCCTGCCTCAGCCTCCCGAGGAGCTGGGACTACAGGCGCCCGCCACCTCGCCCGGCTAGTTTTTTGTATTTTGGTAGAGACGGGGTTTCACCATGTTGGCCAGGATGGTCTCGATCTCCTGATCACGTGATCCGCCCACCTCGGCCTCCCAAAGTGCTGGGATTACAGGCTTGAGCCACCGCGCCCGACCTAATTTTTATTTATTTATTGTTTTAGATGGAGTCTTGGTGTGTCGCCCAGGCTGGAGTGCAGTGGCATGAGCTCAGCTCATTGCAACCTCCGCCTCCCGGGTTCAAATAGTTCTCCTGCCTCAGCCTCCCGAATAGCTGGGATTACAGGCGTGAACCACCATGGCTGGCTATTTTTGTATTTTTAGTAGAGACCGGGTTTCACCATGTTGGCCAGGCTGTTCTCGAATTCCTAGTCCCAGGTGATCCACCCGCCTCAGTCTCCCAAAGTGCTGAGATTACAGGCGTGAGCCACCGCGACCGGCCATGATAACATTTTCATTACTAGAAAAATGTTCTTCTCAGGAGATGCTTGCTGAAGTATTTTGGAGTGAAGTGCTATGATTTCTGCAACCTTATTATTTAGCAAGAAAAATGATACGTGTGTGTGTGTTTCCATATATATAGAAATAGAGACAGAAATAAAGAAAATTTATAAAATGTTAACAATTGGTAAATTTGGTGAAGCATATATTCATTATACTATGGTTCTTTTTCTTTAAGAGAGAGAGTTTCTGTCACTCAGGCTGGAGTGTGATGGCAAACCCTAGTTCACTGCAGCCTTGAACTCCTGGGCTCAAGCAATCCTCCTGCCTCAGCTTCCCAAAGTGCTAGGATTACAAGTGTGAGCCCAGCCTCACTGTAATATCTTTCAACTCTTCTGGAGACTCTCAATTTTCAAAATAAAAGTTGGGAAAATTAAAATGTCTATAGAGACAATGATGTAAGGATAGGTATTGAGCATTAACTACATAGTTAATTGTAGGACAAGGATAATATGAGGTTTCAAAAGAAGAGAGTACAGTAGGCTGGGTGTGGTGGCTCACATCTGTAATCCCAGCACTTTGGGAGGCCAAGGTGGGCGGATCACCTGAGGTCAGGAGTTCAAGACCAGCCTGGTCAACATGGTGAAACCCCTTCTCTATTAAAAATAAAAACATTAGCTGGGCATGACGGCACGTGCCTGTAGTCCCAGGCTGAGGCAGGACAATGACTTAAATCCAGGAGGCAGAGGCTGCAGTGAGCCGAGATCCCACCACTGCACTCCAGCCTGGGCAACAGAGCAAGACTCTGTCTCAAAAAAAAAGAGAGTACGGTATATAATGGTTTTATGATCTGTCAATGTGCACCTCTTAAAATGGCAAAAGAATGGTAAGAACAAAAACAAAGTGTTTTTTTAACGTTTTCAGTAATTATATTGGAGTAAGTATATTTAATATTGTTATTCTGAGACTGATATGTGTGCATTGTTGGATAAAGCAAATGAACAATTCTAAGATATTCTAAAATAATAATAAATAAAAGTTGAGAAATAAATTCCAAACTCACAATATATTTTAAATGTTCATATTTAACAAATGAATGCCTTTAAGACAAAAATACATGGTGAAATCCCGTCTCTACTAAAAATACAAAAATTAGCTGAGCGTGGTGGTGGGCACCTGTAATCCCAGCTACTCCAGAGGCTGAGGCAGGAGAATTGCTTGAACGTGGGAGGCAGAGGTTGCCGTGAGCTGCAATCTTGCCACTGCACTCCAGCCTGGGTGACAGAGCAAGACTCTTAGAAAAAAAAAAGAAAAAAAAAAGCACAGTATACAATATATTATAGTAAAAGAGACTCTCATAAGCAAAAACTAATTACATAGACTATAAACATACATCGGTTATGCATCAATTAAAAACACTCACAAAATAAAGTATGACTGCTAGAAAATTAAAAACAAAAAACAATAGGAGCCAGGCACGGTGACTCACGCCTGTAATCCCAGCACTTTGGGAAGCCGAGGCAGGCAGATCACTTGAGATCAGGAGTTCGAGACCAGCCTGGCCAACATGGTGAAACCCCGTCTCTTCCAAAAATACAAAAATTAGCTGGGCGTGGTGTGTGCACCTGTAATCCCAGCTACTAGGGAGGCTGAGCAGGAGAATCGCTTGAACCCGGGAGGCAGAAGTTGCATGGAGCTGAGATCGTACCACTGTACTCCAGCCTGGGCAGCAGAGCAAGACTCTTTCTCAAAACAAAAACAAACAAAAAACCCAAAAACAATCAGTCCATGGTTCCTGATAGGCTATGTAGTCTGCTAATAGACATAGGTATGAAGCTGTATGAAGAATATCTTTCAGTAGCTTTGGGGATGATTTAATCGTATTTGGAGAGAACATCAAGGATTCGAATTTGAGGCCATTCCCCAGTGTGAAGCCTGAGCCACCTCCCCTCCCAGGGTGGACCTAGATCAGGAAGCCCTATTTACATACAAAGATCTCTGCCTCCACCCCTGCCTTGGGGCTGTTCTCTGCCCTGGGCAGGGAAATTCCCTCTGGTCAAAACCTTCCTGCAAGGCATGGAAAGCAAAAGCATAAACTGCAGTTCAAATCCACAAATATCCCTTTTCTGGTACCTCCTTAATCCCTTCCCTTCATCACAGCTTAGTTTACAAAATTATCGCTTTGGAAGTCACAGCAGGAATGAGTCTGAGCTGGTACTGTCCAGTGGGTACAGAAAACAGAAAGCGAGGGCCAGGGCGGTGGTTTGAGCCTGTAATCCCAGCACTTTGGTAGGCCGAGATGGGTGGATCACTTGAGGCCAGAAGTTCAAAACTAGCCTGGCCCACATGGGAAAACCCCATCTCTACTAAAAATACAAAAATCAGCCAGGCGTGGTGGCACTTACCTGTAGTCCCAGCTACTTGGGAGGCTGAGGCAGGAGAATTGCTTGAACCCAGGAGATGGAGGTTGCAGTGAGCTGAGATCGTGCTACTGTACTCCAGCCAGGACAAGAGAGTGAGAAGAAAGAGAGAAAGAAAGCGAGAGAGCAAAGCGAGAAAGCAAAGCAAGAAAGCAAGCAAGGTCTGGCTGGTTGCTGGAAAGGGAGCCTCGTGTGAGCTGACATGGGGACCCCAGGCAGCTAGGGCTCTTATTGGGTCCCCCTGAGGACCATTTGGGTTCCAAGGTGGAGCCTTGACACCAGGGTGAGGGAGGGTATCCAAAGGTAAGGGAACACGAAGGGAAAAGTGAGGGGCTCCTAGAAAACAATTCACTTACTTCACTCTGCTCCATGTGCTTTCTGGGAAACAATGAAACTGTTGGGAAAAGAGACTCCAATTTAGCACTCAGGGAGGAAGAATTTCCCTTTGCTATCTCACCTGGTCAACTCTGACGTCATATGATACTGGTTGGCTAACTGGTCTTTCCTCTGTGCAAGCCTCATTTCACTCCCCACCTGCCCCCAGTCCCACTCAACTCAGGAGAGAGGCAGGTGGGCAGCAGGGGTTACCACGTCTCAGAAGATCTGTTACACCTTAGATCCTTTACACCAAAACCCAAGCCAATTGTCTTCATGCAGAAAGCACAGCTGAAATGTTAAACACCTCACCCAGGAGAGTGGTGACCTGTGGGGAGGCAAGGGAAGAGATTGGATGGGCCAGGGGCAAAGGAAACTTAAACCCTGGCTTGAAAAGGTTAATTGTTCAGCTGGATGGCATGGTTACGAATGTCCACTGTGCAGCACGAGGTCTAAAAGATTTCATAATAAGCTATGTTTTAAGTATACCATACTTCAGTGCAAACTTAGGAATGCATAGCTCTGTGCTGATTTTAGTTCAATTCCAGAAGCATATATAGCCATGAAGGAAGCCTGAGCTAGGAGTTAATAGGACCCAGGTGCCTAAGTGTGTGTCAGCTGCTGACCAGTCCTGTAACTTTGTGCAAAACAGTCTGCTCTCTGTGCTTCAATACCCCCATCTTAGCTGGGCACTATGCTATGGGAGGCTAAGGCAGAGGATCACTTGAGGCTAGGAGTGGGAGACCAGCCTGGGCAACATAGGGAGACCCTGTTTCTAGAAAACTTTTTTTTTTTTTTCTGAGACAGAGTTTCGCTCTGTCACCCAGGCTGGAGTGCAGTGGTACAATCTGATCACTGCAGCCTTGAACTCGTGGGCTCAGTCCATCCTCCCGCCTCAGCCTCCCAAATAACTGGGACTACAATCCCAGGTCACCACGCCAGGCTAATTTTTTTTTTTGGGGGGGGGTGGAGGTAGAGAAGGGGTTTCATCATGTTTCCCAGGCTGGTCTCAAACTCCTGAGCTCAAGTGATGGGCCTGTCTTGGCCTGCCAAAGTGCTAGGATTACAGGTGTGAGCTAGTACAGCTGGCCAAAAGTCTTTTAAAATTAGCTGGTTTGTGTCTCAGAGAGGGCACCAAAAAAAAAAAAAAAAAAAAAAAGAAGAAAAAAAGAAAAGAAAAGAAAAAATTAGCCAAGCATGGTGGTGTTGGACTGGTTGGAAGTCTGAGGCGGGAGGATCACTCAAGCCCAGAAGCTGGAGCTGCAGTGAGCTATGATCACACCACTGCAGTCTAGGTGAAAAGAGTGAGACCCCATCTCTAAATAAATGCATATAAATAAATACAAACAAAAACAAAATTAAAACCTCCATCTTTAAAGGAGGGAAAACCTTGTTCCGTCCACTTCTCAGAAGAATCATGCAAGAAACTTCTGTAAAAAACCTAAAGCGGCTGCGCACGGTGGCTCATGCCTGTAATCCCAGCACTTTGGGAGGCCAAGGCGGGTGGGTCACTTGAGGTCAGGAGATCAAGACCAGCCCGACCAACATGGTTAAACCCTGTTTCTACAAAAAATACAAAAATTAGCTGAGCCGTGGCAGCAGGTGCCTATAGTCCCAGCTACACGGGAAGCTGAGGAATGAGAATCACTTGAACCCGGGAGGCGGAGGCTGCCGTGAGACGGGATCATGTCGCTGCATTCCAGCCTGGGTGACAAAACGAGACTCTGTCTCAAAAAAAAGAAAAACAGAAAAACAAAGAGCAACATATAAATGCAAGCCATTCTATGTTTTGTTCGGGGTCTGGACTACCCGTGATGTTAAACTCACAATTGTTGGATCTTTAGGTTACTGGCATACATGCTTTTGTAGGGGAAAGATGGTGTTGAATGATGGAGAATAACATGGTTCCCAAATCATAAACTGAGTTACAGGCCTCCTGGTCATCACCACTTCTGCATTATTCTCATTTCTGTTCTCAACTCTTCTGTAAGTCTCTCTGCAGCACAGCAGCTTTGGGAGAGATGGAATAGTTCTCATCTCACTCTTTTGTGCATGGTGGGGAAGACAATATAATTATTTTTCCCCTAAGCATGTACTTGAAAAGTAAACCATTTTAAAGTTTTCTTTATCTCTCCCTAAAGCATTTTCACCTTCAGAAGTTTATGTGTCTGAGTCATGGCTATAAAATCACATGGATTTATTTTTAAAATGCATTGTGATTTCTACCAGATTAATATCACTTTAAAACAGCCGCTTTGGGAAGCTCTATTTTTTACCTGTGATTTTTACTTTGTTTAAAACATGTTTGAAACTCTTCTGGGGTGGCTTTCGGAATGTATTTACAAACCGCACAAAAAAATGCATCCTCTGGGTCATAACTGGGTTTTAGATCCAAACAGTGTTGCCCAGATGGAGCACCCGCGTTACTGAAAGAATAAACTCCAAGTTGTTTACGGAAAGCAAAGCTCCAAAGGAAAAAGGTTTGTCACCCTAGAGGATATCCAAAGAATAAACTCTGGGCTCAGAAAAGTTTCCAGAACTTTCTTGGCAACGATAGCATTGACTGAGCCATGAGGACAACTCAGAAAGGAACCACCCTTACCTGGATATAAAAGTTCTAGATCAGCTTCTTTTAAAATTGGGCTTTTACATTTTATAATTATTTTTAACAATTTTTTTTCTGTAGCATGAACTAATAAGAGCATCAGTATTTTTTATAGCTTGTAAATTGAACCAGTGATAAAATGATACTAGAATTTGCTTTTGGGCAGATAAACCCGTAGATTACTCAGACCAATAGACAATGACAAAGCACATTTTCAACAGTAACCTGACTGTTTAGGCACTAGTGTTACATTTTCTATCTAAAAAGTGAATTTTAGTGGTGGCTCACACCTGTAATCCCAGCACTTTGGGAGGCCAAGGTGGGCGAATCACCTGAGGTCAGGAGTTCGAGACCAGCCTGGTCAACTTGGTGAAACCCTGTCTTTATTAAAAATACAAAAATCAGCAGGGTGTGGTGGTGCACTCCTGTAATCCCAGCTACTCTGGGGACTGAGGCAGGAGAATTGCTACTCCAGCCTGGGCAACAGAACAAGACTCTGTCTAAAAAAAAAAAAAAACAACAAAACAAAACAAAAAAAGGCTGTGGGTCTGTTCATATCAATGTATATTAAGAGATTTAGGGAGTGGGGCAGATGCTCATGTTCCTCCTTGCCTCCCAACCCCCCGCAAAAAAAAAAAAAGACATTTCACTGTTTTGAATGAGAAAATGATTCTGATCAATAGTCTAACAACAAATGGACTCTGAGCAGGGTTAGGAGATCTAGCTGACCTCCACTGCCACTGCGGAAATTTCATCCAGGACAAAACCTGACTCTGAAAGTCAGCTCATTAAAGTACATCATAAAACTTTTACTGTTCCTTTTGGAGACCTGGCTAAGCCAACCAGATAATAAAAGACAGATTTATAAGCCTGGTGCCTGCTGGCCCCTCAATAATTCTAAGTAGCTTGGAGAGGCTCCCAGATGCTTTATTGGTTCTTAGTGGACCAATCATCAATGATGAAGGGTCGGGCAGGAAGGCTCTTGTCTTGTGTCCCTTGACCACCTGGGCTGTGTCAACCTTCAGCTCCCGTTACAGTGCTTACCACTTCACGAGGCTGCCTGTCTAAGACACAGTGTTCCCTAGGCCCTCCAAAAATTATCTTTGCAACTCCCAGAGAACTTTCTACATTTAGTTAAAACAGCAACAGATACAGAAATGGACACCACATGGATCATTTCTGGTTATGACCACTCAGGCAAAATGTTAGTACGGGACAAGAAATGGCAGGAGGTGGTGTCACATAACAGCCACTATCGGGAAGGCCAACCCAGGGGTATCCTGAGCACTTGGCAGCGCACAGGATAGCTGAAGAGGAAGAGACTACTTGAGAGGCCATATTATACACATTTACACCACCTGCTGCCTGCCCCCCTTTAGGTGAAAGTCAAACTGGAATATTTAGATCCGTTCCTAGAGACTGGGGGAAATTCAGGAAACTGCCGAGCCTCCACTTCTTCATCAATAAAGTGAAGCAGGGTATTTGTTGCATGAGAAAACATCCCTAAAGTTCTTTAAGGATTGATCCCTCCCTACCTCCCTTTCTCCTTCCTTCCTTCCCTTCCTCCCTTTCTTTCTCCCTTCTCTCCTTCCTCCCTCTCCCTCTTCCTCCCTCCCTTCCTTCCTCCCCTCCCCCTCTCTCCCTTCCTTTCCTCCTTCCTTGCTCCCTTCTCCCTCCCTGCCTTCCTTTCCTTCCTTTTCTTTCCTTCTTTTCTTCCTTCCTTGGCCACTAGGTCTAGCCCTGAAAACCTGTTTGTGCCCTAGGCCCAAAATTGAGTTCCTATCTGATCCCCAAGATGTGGTCCCTTCAGTTTTCTTCAGTCCTGGTAACTGGGTCTCCATCTCTCACCCTGTCTTGAATGTCCAGCCAGCACTCATCTAAAATTCCCTTGTTCTGCTCTTGTCAATCCCTGTTCTAGAAAGGAAGTCCTGTTTCTGACACCTGGATGGTGGCCCCGCTACCTGTCACATACTCCAGATGTTGCTCGCCTGCCCTTTGGCCTCCTGACTACTGAGTGCTCTTCTTCAGCTATCCCTGTGCTCTGTCAAGCTCTCAGGACACCCCTGGGTTGGCCCTCCCGATGGTGAGGGTTATGTGACTCCACCTCCTGCTATCCCTTGTACTGTGCTAACATTTTGCTTGAGTGATCATAACGAGAATTGAGGAAGCATTTCAGGATTCCTAGGTCATAAGCTCCTTCATGTCAGGAACAGATTCTCCATCAGCATTTTATATCCAGGGTCTGAGCACTGACCTGACCCAAAATAGATGCATGAACTCTTGGCTTAGGGATGGAAGAGTGCTGTGATTATTGTGTTCTCCCCAGGGCCCACATCTGGGTCTTTCATGTAGGAGTTCCCATGGGGTTCTGTTGTTCTGCTTAAGTAATGCTATAATCAGGCTTCTAGACACCACTATCAAAGCACTCACTAGACAGGAACAAAAATCAATGTGCTCATGGGCATTCGTTTATTTTACAAATATTTATTGTTTGTTGTTGTTTGTTTTGTTTTGTTTTCTTTTTTGTTTTGAGATGGGGTCTGCTGGCCGGGCTCGGTGGCTCACACACCTGTAATCCCAACACCTTGGGAGGCAGAGGCAGGCGGATCACCTATGGTCAGCAGTTCGAGACCAGCCTGACCAACATAGTGAAACCCTGTCTCTACTAAAATAACAAAATTAGCTGGTCATGGTGGCACATGCCTGTAATCCCAGCTACTTGGGAGGCTGAGGCACGAGAATCGCTTGAACTCGGGAGGCGGGGCTTGCAGTGAGCCAAGATAGCGCCATTGCACTCCAGCCTGGACAAGAGTGAAACTCCATCTCAAAAAAAAAAAAAAAAAAAAAAAAAAAAAGCCCTTACT
>NW_016804196.1:184409-199300 GCF_001698545.2 Rhinopithecus bieti
TACCCCCCCAGACCCCTACCCAGGCATATAATTGCACCAGTTGTAAGCAGCAGTGGGCCCTGGCGTTAAGCTGGTGCCCCATCTCCAAATAAAACCTGCATTGTAGTAGAGCCGCCTTCCCTCCCCTCCTCTGCCCTCCCCTCCCCTCCCCTCCCCTTCCCTTCCCTTCCCTCTCTCTTTCTTTCTTTTACATGGAGTCTTGCTCTGTCACCCAGGCTGGAATGCAGTGGCTTGCTCTCAGCTCACTGCAACCTTTGCCTCCTAGTTCAAGTGATTCTCCTGCCTCAGTCTCCTGAGTAGCTGGGACTACAGGTGCACACCACCACACCCGACTAATTTTTGCTTTTTTTTTTTTTTTTTTTTTTTAAGTAGAGATGGCCTCAGGTGATCTGCTCGCCTTGGCCTCCCAAAGTGCTGGGATTACAGGCATGAGCCACTGCGTGCGGTCTAGCCCGTTTCTTGAAAGGGGCTCCACCTTTCATGGCTACATCCCCAGCACCCAAGTTAGGGCCCAGCAGAGGATAAACAGCTGGTGAGTAGCTAACAATTGGAAGGGGAAGAGGGCGCCATTTTGAGGAAGAGAAATACAGTTATTCTGTGAGGCTTCGGCCATCAGATTGTGCCATCAGAACAATGTGGTGAATGTAGTGGAGACTGTTGAGTCCTGGCGAGTGCTCCATTTCACAGAGTCCTGACTGGGCTTAGAAGCACCATGGCCCTAGGAAGATCCCATAACCCTGCTGAGCCTCTGCTTCCTCATCTGTCAAATGAAGCAGATGATCATTGCATGACGAGTCACTGTTAAGCTTAATGCTTCGTCGCTATAGAAGATCATAAAGGAAGTAACCAGAGGCTTAAAGGATGTAACCAGTGAACACATTCTGCATTAGACACTGTTTTGGACAAACTTGGATGTTCAGGTCCATTTAGGATGTTCCAGTGCTAGGGGATACACACACGTGCATGCACGTGCACACACACACACACACACTCCAAAAGGTGATCATTCTCTAAATATGTTTTGGCAACATTTTTAAGTTTATTGAGATAGAATTCGTATACCATAAAACTCACCCTTCTAAAGTGTACAATTCAGCTGGGCGCGGTGGCTCATGCATGTAATCCCAGCACTTTGGGAGGCTAAGGCGGACGGATCACGAGGTCAGGAGTTTGAGACCAGCCTATCCAACATGGAAAAACCCTGTCTCTGCTAAAAATACAAAAATTAGCTGGGCTTGGTGGCACATACCTGTAATCCCATTTACTTGGGAGGCTGAGGCAAGAGAATTGCTTGAACCTGGGAGGCAGAATTGTGGTTAGCTGAGATCATACCACTGCACTCCAGCCTGGGTGACAGAGTGAGACTCTATCTCAAAAAGAAACAAATAAAAAAAAGTGTACAATTCACTTTGCTGCTTTGTGCATACACACACACACTACACATGATTAGAAATAGTGTACATGGGTAAGTGCTCTAAGGTGTAATAATAGTGATCTGAGTGTCTGAGAGGTGAAAGATTAGTGGTCTTGTTTTTAATTTTATGACTGTATTTGCCAGTTTTCTATGATGTAAACATTCTGTTCCTGTAATAACAAAGAAAGAGTTCTAAAAAATAACTCATATGGGCCAGGCACGGTGGCTCACCAGCACTTTGGGAGGCAGAGGCGGGTGGATCACGAGGTCAGGAGATCGAGACCATCCTGGCTAACACGGTGAAACCCCGTCTCTACTAAAATAAAATAAAACACAAAAAATTAGCCAGGCGTGGTGGCAGGCACCTGTAGTCCCAGCTACTCGCGAGGCTGAGGCAGGAGAATGGAATGAACCCAGGAGGTGGAGCTTGCAGTGAGCCGAGATCGCACCACTGCACTCCAGCCTGGGGGACAGAGCCAGACTCTCTCTCTCTCAAAACAAAAAAACAAACAAACAAACAAAAAAAAAACAAAATTCATATGACTTAGGAAAATAATTGTGATGTATGTTCTAAGATTAAGGTAAAGAAAAGTAATATATAAAACAGCATATGCAGAGTGAGATCAATTTGTAAAACACACATACACACTCACACACATGCATATAAATGCAAAGAAAAAAGGAAGGAAAACACAGAACTTGGTAAACTTAACAGAAAAGTTGAACAATGTAATTCCAGAAGGGAAAACGTCACTAACTTCTTTCTTGAGCCAAATGGTTGAAATTTCTCAACAATTTTCTTATAACGTGAATTTTTTTATATACAAAAAAAGACATCAACAAGTTTTGTTTTACTACAGGATGGTAGGGTTAGGTGAGACTTACTTTCTTTTGATATCTTTCCATATTTTCTGACTGAAGTGAGGATCTTTTATTTTATTTTTAAATAAATTTATTTTATTTTATTTTTGAGATGGTGTCTCCCTCTGTCACCCAGGTTGGAGTGCAGTGGCGCAATCTCTGCTCACAGCAAGCTCCGCCTCCCGGGTTCATGCCCTTCTCCTGCCTCAGCCTCCCAAGTAGCTGGAATTACAGGTGCCCGCCACCGTACCCGGCTAATTTTTTTATTATTTTTTTTTGTATTTTTAGTAGAGGCGGTTTCACTGTATCAATCTCCTGACCTCGTGATCCACCCGCCTTGGCCTCCCAAAGTGCTGGGATTACAGGCGTGAGCCACAGCGCCCGGCCTATTTATTATTTTTTAAAGACAGGATACTGCTCTGTCACCCAGGCTAGAGTGCAGTGGTGCCATCCTAGCTCACTACAGCTTGGAACTCCTATGCTCAAGTGATCCTCCCACCTCAGCTTCCTGAGTAGCTGGGACTTCAGGTACTCCTGGCTAAAACCCCTCCCGTTTCAGGACTCCCGAGGCAACTGGTTTTGCGTTTCAGAAGGGATCACCCTCATTAGTGTATGTCTTTCAACTTTCTTTTTTTTTTTTTTGAGACGGAGTCTCGCTCTGTCGCCCAGGCTGGAGTGCAGTGGCCGGATCTCAGCTCACTGCAAGCTCCGCCTCCCGGGTTTACGCCATTCTCCTGCCTCAGCCTCCAGAGTAGCTGGGACTACAAGCGCCCGCCACCTCGCCCGGCTAGTTTTTTATATTTTTTAGTAGAGACGGGGTTTCACCGTGTTAGCCAGGATGGTCTCGATCTCCTGACCTTGTGATCCGCCCGTCTCGGCCTCCCAAAGTGCTGGGATTACAGGCTTGAGCCACCGCGCCCGGCCTGTCTTTCCACTTTCATCAGCCACTTCACCTTTCTTGCCAACACGATGGCAGAAACCATTTCTCTACCTTTGACCTGGGCACTTTTCTCCAGGTAGCCACGGATGAACACGAGTTGAATGAAACCAGGAATATAGCCTAGACCCCTCCGTTGCAACTCCTCAGTGTCATCAAGGCAGGGGCTGAAGCTGTCCCCACTTTGAAGTTTCCCCTCTCCCCTCATCACAGTGGACTGTGACATCCGCAGGGGGGACAGAAATCCCCTCATGGAAAAGAGTAAACCAGGTCAACCAAATCAGAGGAGAAAGGGTCTGTATGTGTAGATTCTGGAAGGTTGACAGGGGAACTGTGAATTCAGTTTCAAAGGCAGTGGTTTGGGTGAGGGGAGCCTGTAGGGATTTTGCAGCAAATAGTTCTAATACATTGTTCCCAGCACAACAATCTTCAAAAAGCAATACCTGGCTGGATGCAGTGGCTCATGCCTATAATCCCAGCACTTTGGAAGGCCAAGGCAGGCAGATCACTTAAGGTCAGGAGTTCGAGACCAGCCTGGTCAACATGTTGAAACCCTGTCTCTACTAAAAATACAAAAATTAGCCAAGCCTAGTGGTGCACACCTGTAATCCCAGCTACTTGGGAGGAAGAGACACGAGAATCACTTGAACCCAGGAGGTGGAGGCTTCAGTGAGCCGAGATCGTACCATTGTACTCCAGCCTGGGCGACAGAGCAAGACTCCATTTCAAAAAAAAAAAAAAAAAAAAAAAAAAAAAAAAGCAATAGCTGACAGTTGCTTAATATGCAACCATTGCAGAAAGGGTGACCTGGGTGAAGGGTACAGAGAAGCTCTCTGTAGTACTTTTGCAACTTCCTATGGATCTGTGATTATTTCTAGATAGTTAAAAAAAAAACAAACAAACCAAGTGGCTGGGTGCAGTTTGCCAAACTCTGATATAGGTCATTCTTTTAGACTTTATGTTGAAAAGAAGAGAAACACAAAAGTATCGGTGTGCATTGGGCATCTGGATGCATTTCTATTGCTCTTTTCACCCTATCTTCTGCCAGCATCTCTTTATCACCCTGTAAGATGGCTGATTGATATAGGCCATGCTATTAAGTTGCGGAGGATGCAGTCCCACCACAGAAATAAAGAAGCCAAACTTTCTTTATTTTCTTCTTTTTTTGAGACGGAGTCTTGCTCTGTCACCAAGCTGGAGTGCAATAGCACAATCTTGGCTCACTGCAACCATTGCCTCCTGGGTTCAAGTGATTCTCCTGCCTCAGCCTCCCGAGTAGCTGGGACTACAGGTGCATGCCATCACGCCTGGCTAATTTTTGTAATTTTAGTAGAGACGGGGTTTCACCATGTTGGCCAGGATGGTCTCAATCTCTTGACCTTGTGATCTGCCCACCTCAGCCTCCCAAAGTGCTGGGATTACAGGAGTGAGCCACTGTGCCTGTCCAGAAGCCAAACTTTCTAAAGTCCAGGAAAAGAAAAAAGAACAACTTCCCTGCCATTCTTTAATTCATATTTTGCAGGTGTTTTGTTCCCCAACTTTTTTTTTTTAAATGGGGTTAACTTGTTTAGCAGCATATTTTTTTCTTTNGCCTCCTAGGTTCAAGCCATTCTCCTGACTCAGCCTCCTGAGTAGCTGGGACTACAAGCACCCACCACCATGCCCAACTTTTCTTTTCTTTTCTTTTTTGAGATGGAGTCTTGCTCTGTCGCCCAGGCTGGAGTGCAGTGGCTGGATCTCAGCTCACTGCAAGCTCCGCCTCCCGGGTTTACACCATTCTCCTGCCTCAGCCTCCCGAGTAGCTGGGACTACAGGCGCCCGCCACCTCACCCGGCTAGTTTTTTGTATTTTTTTTAGTAGAGACGGGGTTTCACTGTGTTAGCCAGGATGGTCTCGATCTGCTGACCTCGTGATCCGCCCGTCTCGGCCTCCCAAAGTGCTGGGATTACAGGCTTGAGCCACCGCGCCCGGCCGCAACTTTTCTATTTTGTTAATAGAGACGGGGTTTCACCACATTGGCCAGGCTGGTCTCAAACTCCTGACCTCAGGTGATCTGCCTGCCTTGGCTTCACAATGTATTGGGATTACAGGCATGAGTCACCATGCCTGGCCCAAGGTCCCCTCCCCCAAAATAGGCAATAGAATAGCTGATTCTGGAGACTGAAGAAGCTGGGAGATGCGGCATCTAAATAGCAACTGGTTTAAATGACATGAACGTTAGGCCCATGTTGCGGGTTGAGTTGTGTCCCATCTGAATGATGGTGAAGGCCTAACCCCAGCACCTGTGAATTTGACTTTACGTGGAAATAAGGTCTTTGTAAATGATGTTGCTCTGATGAGTCATTAGGGTGAGCCCTAATCCAAAGTGCCTGCTATCCTTATTAAAAGGGGTACTTTAGACAAAGAGGCACACATGGGGAGAAAAGCTATGTGAGGAAGGAGACAGCTGTTGGAGTGATGCTTCTAGAATCCAGGAACACCCAGGATTGCCAGCAAAACACCAGAAGGTAGGAGAGAGGTACGAGCAGCTTCTCCCTCACAACCCTCAGAAGGAAACAACCCTTCCAGTACCTTGGTTTTGGACTTCTAGCCTCCACAGCCCTGAGACAATGCATTTCTATTACATGCAGCCACCCACCTGTAGCATTCCTAGCATAAATGAATACAGCCTGGCCCACCTGGAAGCCCTTAGCAGCCTCCCTTCCTTTATAAGACAGCACCATCATGATCGATGCCATCTGTCTTCCAGGACAGCTGTGAAAAATAAAGTATTTCTTAAGCATGTATCATTTGAGGCATTGGGATAGTGAATAGGAAAGTATTTAATAAGATTAAAGAGCAGAGCATAAGATATTACTATTTCCTTTCACTTCAACTAAGCCATAGCAGAGAACGGATGGAAGATGCAGATAAATTTAGAATTAGGAGGCCAAGCATGGTGGCTCATGCCTGTAATCCCAGCAATTTGGGAGGCCAAGGCGGGCGGATCACCTGAGGTCAGGAGTTCAAGACCAGGCTGGCCAACATGGTGAAACCTCATCTCTACTAAAAATACAAAAAATTAGCCGAGCGTGGTGGCAGGCGCCTGTAGTCCCAGCTACTCGGGAGGGAGCCTGAGGCAGGAGAATGGCACGAACGCGGGAGGCGGAGCTTGCAGTGAGCCGAGATGGCGCCACTGCACTTCAGCCTGGGCAACAGTGAGACTCCGTCTCAAACAACAACAACAACAAAATTACCTGGGTGTGGTGGCACACACTTGTAATCCCAGTTACTTGGGAGGCTGAGGCAGGAGAATCACTTGAACCTGGAAGGTGGAGGTTGCAGTGAGCGGAGATTGATTGTGCCACTGCACTCTAGCCCGGGCAACAGAGCAAGATTGTTGCAAAAAAAAAAAAAAAAAAAAAAAAAAAAAAAAAAAAAAATTAGAGTTAGGGGCAAATTCCAGCAAATATTCTTTATAGGACAAGCATTTTCAAAGTACTCCCTGTAACAATGATAATCCCAGGGGCTACCGAGCACACATTATGTACTAAGTGCTGTATGTACACTATGTGCATGATCTCAACACATACATCTACCCAATGAGGTAAGAGCCGCTATTATTCCTTCTTTAAGACAAAGGAAATTAGGATTAAGTAGTCTGTGCAAGGTTGCAGGGCTATGTCAGGGCTCAGGCATGATTTGAACCCTTGCCTCTGAGGACATTCTATTAACCTCGGTGAGTCTTGTTTCTCCAGCAGCTTCACAGCTATAGATTAGAAGAAATATACAGCAGTAGCAATACTCTAAAAGTGGAATTTACAAAAACAATCTGTACACATTGTTATCAGTTTATAAATTAATCAAGGTTCCTGTGACTACACAGAGGGTGATGAGTTTAAACCCTTCTTCCTAGAAAGAGAGGGTTTTCCTAGATTAAATAATGCCTTAAATTATCCACTCTGTTTCAGGAGTGAGTCACCCCAGGGTTAGGGATTTGAGGCTGAAGGGTAGAGAGATAGTAGCTGAACGTTTCTGTACTCTGGCAGAGACAGGTAGAAATGAGGTCATTCTAGATTCGAGATTATTTTAGATCTTTCTACGGGCAGAGTTAAGAGACCAACACTTTTCTCAGGGATTCACTGAGGGAAGACTGAGGCCAGCCATGGGGTCTGATCAAAAATTCCTTACAGTTCTGCAGACTTCTGTTAGTAACTGAGAGACTAAGGCAGAATTAGGGGGAACAATTGCTATCTCAGACAGTTTCCGTATAGCCTTTACCTGTCTCAGAAGGACTACCTTTGAATTTCAGTTTGGAAATACATGATTTTTCCCCCAACTTGACATCAATACTTGATTGTTTCAACTGCTTTTTAGAATTCCAAGGCAAGAGGCAGGCAGGGTGGGGAGCCAGTAGCCTTGTGGGTCACTGGCCTTCAACATGGTATCAAGGGTCCAATGTCCAGGCTAAGGGGAGACGGCCAACCAAAGACTTTGCTGTCACCCTGTAGGGCTGTGCAGGGACTTTAAGAATAAGAAATTCACCCTCCTCTCCTGAACTTTCCAGCACTCGCTGTTTTACTAGGCCATGCATTGAACTGAGTTTTCCTGACTGCAACCTCATTTTGTGCATCTCTAGCAACGTCAGAAAGGTGGTGTAACATAAGGAAAGCCCCAAGGGCTTTGGAGACAAACCTGCTTTAACAGGTTAGACAAAATTAACCCCAAGGGTTTAGGAGACAAACCTCACAGCCATGTGGCCCTGCCACTCACAGCTGCGTGGTTTTAGGCAAATTGCCTAATTTCCTTTTTTTTTTTTTTTTGAGACAGAGTGTTGCTTTGTCACCCAGGCTAGAGTGCAGTAGTGTGACCTCAGCTCACTGCAAGCTCCACCTCCCGGGTTCATGCCATTCTCCTGCTTCAGCCTCCCGAGTAGCTGGGACTACAGGCGCCCACCACCATGCCTGGCTAATTTTTTGTATTTTTAGAAGAGACAGATTTTCACTGTGTTAGCCAGGATTGTCTCAATTTCCTGACCTTGTGATCCGCCCTCCTCGGCCTCCCAAAGTGCTGGGATTCCAGGCTTAAGCCACCGTGTCCAGCCACAGATTGCCTAATTTCCAAAAGTGCCTGTCTTTTCCTTGTAAAAGGAAGATTTTTGTGCCTATCTTGCAAGGCATTGCCTTGCCTTGACTAGAGATGTGGTATGTTACCACAACACTTTTTTGAAGACCAATAATAATGATTATTATTCGGTAATTGGAGAGACCGGGTCAGTGATTTGATCATTCTCTCTCATACTTCACAGTGTTTCCACTACAGTCATATTTTACTTTATTTCATCCAATAAATATTCAGTGCCTTCTCTGTTCCAGGAACAATGCTGGGCATCGGGGCTCTAAAGATTTGGCCATGGATCTCTCCTGCAAGGAGCTGAAGTCTCTATAAGAAAAGATAAGACTTGTACTACAAGGCTGTCTATCAAGGTAGAAAGAGATGAGTGTCTGTTTTCAATAGATAAAGTGGTTGGTAAATAGGTTTCCAGGTCCTGCTCAAGCAGAGCCAAGGTCCTGAAAAGGCAGTCATTAGTGAAACAAAGAGAGGGGCCTGGTTATCTCGAAGACCCCACAGACATCTGGCAGAAGTAAGTAGTCAAAAGAAGCTGGGACTACTCCAGTCCCTGAGCCACATTCAGCCTGAGCTGCGCCCAGTGTAATTAGCCTCAGGACCAGGCCATTCTGGCTATAACCACAGTGCTTATTGGTGGCTCTGTTTATGTCTCCCCAGACGGTAGACACAAACTTTCATTTGGCAAAAGGCAACCGTTACTCCCAAATATACTAGTGAGATCCTCCCCTTCGCATTGAGAAAGGAGGCATCAACCATGTAAGCACTTCCTTCCCAGTATCAAAAGGAAAGGGGTCAACAAGTGGTATTCTCCTTTAAAAAGTTTCAGACCTGGACGGGGGCATTGGTTTATGTCTGTAATCCCAGCACTTTGGGAGTCTCAGGCAGGAGGATCCCTTGAGCTCAGGAGTTAGAGACCAGCCTGGGTAACAGCAAGATCCCATCTCTACAAAAAATAAAAATTAAGGCCAGGTGTAGTGGCTCATGCCTGTAATGCCAGCATATTGGGAGGCCAAGGCAGATAGATCACGTGAGGTCAGGAGTTCGACACCAGCCTGGCCAACATGGTGAAACCTCGTCTCTACTAAAAATACAAAAATTAGCCGGGCATGGTGGCACGCACCTGTAGTCCCAGCTACTCCAGAGGCTGAGCCAGGAGAATTGGTTGAACCCAGGAGGTGGAGATTGCAGTGAGCCAAGATTGTGCCACTGCACTCCAGCATGGGTGACAGAGTGAGACCCTGTCTCAAAAAATAAAATAAAATAAAAATAAAATAAAAATCTGAGTATGGTGGTATGTGCCTGTAGTCTTCCAGCTACTCAGGAGGCTGAGGTGGGAGGATTGCTTGAGCTGGGAGGTTGAGGCTGCCGTGAGCTATGATCATACCACTGCACTCCAGCCTAAGTGACAGAGTGAGACCCTGCTCTCCACCCCTGCCCCTCCCCAAAAAACAAAAAAAACAAAAAAAAAAAACCAAAACCAAAAAAGCAGAACAACAAAAACGTTTCAGACCAACAGAGGATTTTTAGAACAGTGAATATACTGTGTATACTCTAATGGTAGATATATGTCATGACACATTTGTTCAAACCCATAGAATAAAAAACACCAAGAGTGAACCCTCATGTAAGCTATGGTATTTGGGTTTTGATAATGGCATGTGAATTCAGCCATTGTAACAAGCGTGCCATGCTGGTGCCCATAGGGGAGGCTGCACAGATGGAGGCAGAGGATGTGTGAAAGATCTCTGTACCTCCCTCTTAATTTTATGTTGAGCTTAAAACTGTTCCAAAAATATAATCTTTTATTTATTTATTTATTTATTTATTTATTTTGAGACGGAGTCTCACTCTGTTGCCCAGGCTGGAGTGCAGTGGCGCGATCTCGGCTCACTACAAGCTCCGCCTCCTGGGTTCATGCCATTCTCCTGCCTCAGTCTCCCGGGCTGGGGCCACAGGTACCCGCCACCATGCCCAGCTAATTTTTTTTGTGTGTGTTTAGTGGAGACGGGGTTTCACTGTGTTTGCCAGGATGGTCTCGATCTCCTGATCTTGTGATCCGCCCACCTCGGTCTCCCAAAGTGCTGGGATTACAGGCGTGAGCCACCGTGCCTGGCCTTAAAAATATAATGTTTAAAAAAAAGTTTCAGACCTCCTCAAGGAACGGAGGACAGATGTCAGTTTTGTCCCCGGTTGCTGAATAAATGCCCTTTGCCCACTGTCTAAATCAGCTGGAAGCGATTTACACAAAGCCAGGAGTCTTTCTGCATATTCCAGGGACTCCTGGCTGCACCTGCAGCCATCTTTAGCAAACGCTCATCTACATAACAATGCACCAAGTCCTGGGGAAGCTTCTGGGACTGTCGTTGTTCTGTTGTGTATTGACCTTCAGTTGTATGGGAAGTGTTTTTCTACAAGGGCAAACACTTTGTTTACCACCTGGTAACAAACCTTCTGGTAAACAAAGTTTGCATCACAGATTGGATTACTCCCACTCCTTGCTGTTCAAAACCAGTTCAGAAAGGGTGTACATTATCTAGCAATGACTAATTGACTTTAGGACACAAGTCTGAACAAAGGCCAAGGCAAGAGTTAAAAAATAATATGTCTGGTCAGGCACAGTGGTTTATGCCTGTAATGCCAGCACTGTGGGAGGATGAAGTGAAAAAAAAAAAGTCAGTAAGTTTAAAAAAAATATAAGAAGGTACAGGGAAAACACCCCATTTTAAAACAGTGCGAGTGAGATAAGGCAGATGAAAAGCCTAACCATGTGTTATTTATAAAGTGATTATGTGGCTACATAGTTGACTATGAATAAAGGGAAAACCTGAGAAACCATGAGTAAACATAGTTATTATTACCTAATCTTGTTCCTAGAAAAGCCAATGGAAGTTTAGACTCAATATTCAGGCCTAAGTATAGAATTAAGCATCATTAAAATTCTGAAATTATGGAAGGCGCCTGTAATCTCGGCTACTCAGGAGACTGAGGCAGGAGAATCGCTTGAACCTGAGAGGTGGAGATTGCAGTAAGCCAAGATCAGGCCACTGCACTCCAGCCTGGGCGATAGAGTGAGACTCTAAATAAATAAATAAATTCTGAAATTATAGAAGAAAACCTGAGATGAGATGGGAAAAGTTACACAAAATTTTACAGATTAAAAGTCATAAAGGATGGGATAGTGGTTTGCTGCTTCCTATGGAAGACAAGCTTATATTGGGGGATCATCCAAGTTCAGCATGCATTAACTCTTGATTTTACACTGCTAGTCCAAAAAAAGTCTTTATCTTCAATAATACAGACTTCCAAAGTCGCTCCCCTCTGTCCAACACTGTCGACACCTGTCTTGGAGTGTCCAACTTTACATCCCTGCAGCCCTCTAACTTCTCACCCCAGCTATTGAGTCATTCAGAGTCAGAAAGGTGTAATTAAGTGTGGCTAGTGTTTCCCTACATGCACAGACTTAAGTCTCTGGATCCAGAAAGTTTAAGACTCTATCCTCAGAGTGGCTTAGTAGTCACACTATGTAATGATGCTTTTCTATCCTAACTATGGCATAAAGAAATGAAGATGCCTTTCTCCTATGTTGCTTTAGAGAGAAATAGAGCTTTTTGGAGTGTTTCTAGAAGGTTCTACATGTCATCAGCAGCCAGCAGGCTTATCTGCTTTCTACTGTGCACCTCTGTCTGTTTCTTCTCATTCTCTTCCACTCCTTCTGCACTATCTTTCTTCCCCTTGACTTAACCTCATGTTAGATAAGACTGATCACATCTGAGCATCACGGAAAAAATGGGAGGTGAAACAGAGGCCACAAAGGTTTGCATCTACCATCTGGGAAGACATAAACAGAATATATAACTGTGCTTCCTTCATAACAACATAGTGATGTCAACCACACTTTTCTACGAGTACTTGATTTGGTGAGACTGCCCTGTACTTCCAAAGTGGTGGAAGATCACGAGTCTTCCCCGAAAGGTTCCAAGCAGCATAGAGTGTTTTGTTTACCTAATTCTGTTTAGCATATACTATGTAGACTACTAGTAATAGTTCTAAGATTCAGGAGTAAGCAAAAAGACATCAGCCATGACCATTACACTCCAATCGATCTGCTGTTGCTGGTCACGGTCATAGTGGGGTTTGTAGTGGGGCTGTAGTGGGACTTGGAGTCACAGCAGGGATGCACCGAAAGTCAGTAACTATAAAGGTGAATGGATATACATTGTCATTCAGAAAGTTTTCCAAGCATTCTACTATAATAATCAGATAATGTTAAGTAACAGTGTTATTTTATTTATTTATTTATTTTTGAGATGGAGTCTCGCTTTTGTCGCCCAGGCTGGAGGGCAGTGGCATGATCTCAGCTCACTGCAACCTCCACCTCCCGGGTTCTAGTGATTCTCCTGCCTCAGCCTCCTGAGTAGCTGGGATTACAGGCACCTGCCACCACGCCCGGCTAATTTTTGTACTTTTAGTAGAGGCGGGGTTTCGCCACGTTGGTCAGGTTGGTCGAACTCCTGAACTTAGGTGATCCGCCACCCACCCCCATCGCCTCTGCCTCCCAGAATGCTAGGATTTCAGGTGTAGGCCACCGTGCTTGGCCAAGTAACAGTGTTATTAGTAGGCTCATAACAAAAAAAAAAGTTCAGCAAATAATGACAATGGTCAAATAGGGAGACTTTATCTGGCATGAATATGTTGAGACTATGTGTGAAAAGGAGATATTTCCTGGTACAGCTGCCTAACATTGAGATAATGTGCCAACATCAATGGAAATGGGTACAGTGGGATAGAAAACATCATGTTCTTATTACCTATGTGTCCACATTCTAATAAAACGTAGAAGTGCTAATGATGATGTCACACACAGCTAGGTGTCCCTGTAAGAGTCCGGACCTTGGAAACAGTGAGATGCAAAAATCCCAAGTCTTGAGACTTTGAGCATTGTAGGCAAGGCTTACATACAAAAATAATTTGTTTTCTGTTTTGACCTGATTCCATGGTGAGTAGAATACACTGGCCTCTGATGGCTGGTGGTGGGGGTGAGGGAAGAGGGTGTAATTTGGAGCCAAAATATCTTTATGATCCTAGAGCTCTGGCTTAAGGGAAAAAACACATTTCTATTACATTGCACAGTATTTTATGTATTTAATTCTCTGTTCTCATCCATGCATCACATGGATTCAAAGCAGAAACAAAATGCACTCTCTCAGTCCACAGCAATCTCCAAGTGTGCCCCAAGAGCATGTTATAAAGTATCATGGGCTTGGAGAGCCCCCAAAACCTCTAGGTTCTCTCCCCTTCTTTCTAGCCCCTCTTCTCCTCTGTCTGTTTCCCCAGGCTGTTTTTGGCATGAGCCCAGTGGACTCATACACCTGAAGACACCATCAATAGATGAATATTAACATGAGAATGAGTCATGCTTTGTGCCTGCTTGTTTTGCTATTCATGGATTTGCTTTGTCTTGCTATTTAGCATAAACTCTTTGGAAAGTTTTCTCTACCCAGCACCTCGTGTTTACCTCTGGGCAACAGCTAAAATTGCACAATCTCAGGGATTATCTCCAGACTATCACATACAGTTAGGAATACAACTGAAAATATTTGCAACAGATACAATTAAAAAAGGGTCCATATCCTTCACATTCTTCTTCTGGATCTTGTTCTAAATGTATATGAAAATATGACAAACTCTTGCAAATTCATTTTTTTTTAAGCACAGGAGAAAAATAAACCAAACATGTAATTAAATACTTTTCAAGAGAAAAAATAATAATTGTAAATAAACATACCTTAAAAGGTTAGGCCGGGCATGTTGGCTCATATCTGTAATCCCTGGGAGGTTTAGGGGATCTAAACCTTAAGGGAACACCTTGGGAGGTCAAGGTGGGTGGATTGCTTGAGCCCAAGAATTTGAGACCAGGCTGGGCAACACAGTGAGACCCCATTGTCTACAAAAATTTAAAAAAAAAAATTAGCCAGGCTTGATGGTCTGCACCTGTTGTCCCAGCTACTTGGGAGGTTGAGGCAGGAGGATTGTTTGAGCCTGGGAGGTCAAGGCTGCAGTGAGCTGTGATCACGTCACTGCACTCCAGCCTGGGCAACAGAGAGTGACCCTGTCTCAAAAACAGAAACAAAAAACAAAAGATTGGTCTTGTGAGAAACAAAGAAGATGTAAAGTATAAGAAGAAGGAAAGCTTTTTTTTTCTTTTCAGATTGACAAATAGTATAAAGAAAGACAATATGCAGAATAATGGAGGACTGTGAGAATTGACGTCATTCACTGCTGGTGGGAGACTTTCCGAAGTACAGTTTGTTTCGAAGTGTTTTCCTCTGCAAATAAAAAGAAAGAAGTAACTGCATGGATAATCTTAACAATGTAAACATGTAACAAACATTTCATTTGTTACATAAAAATGTAACAAGTGGCCGGGCGCGGTGGCTCAAGCCTGTAATCCCAGCACTTTGGGAGGCCAAGACGGGCGGATCACGAGGTCAGGAGATCGAGACCATCCTGGCTAACACGGTGAAACCCCATCTCTACTAAAAAATACAAAAAACTAGCCGGGCGAGGTGG
>NW_016804196.1:199845-211320 GCF_001698545.2 Rhinopithecus bieti
AAAAAAAAAAAAAAAAAAAAAAAATGTAACAAGTAACAATGCAACAATGTAACAAAATAGTGGTAGAAAACAGGTATTTGTGGGTTTTTTTTTTCTTCTTTTTTTGAGACAGTCTCACTCTGTCACCCTGGCTAAAGCGCAGTGGCCAGTCACAGCTTACTGCAGCCTAAACCTTCCTGGCTCAAGTGATCCATCCCCAGTCAGCCTCCCTAGTAGCTGAGACTGCAGAAGAACACCGCTACTACACCTGGCTAATTTTTTAATTTTGTAGAGATGAGGTCTCACTATGTTGTCCAGGCTAACCTCAAACTCCTGGTCTCAAGTGATCCTCCTGCCTTGGCCTCCCAAAGTGTTGGGATTAGAGGCGTGAGCCACCATGCCCAGCCCAAAAGATTTTTACAAGCTTGATAGAGGTAGGACCTGCTTAGAATAGCACCAAGGCTAAAACTTATAAATGGAAAGAGACAAAATTGACTACCTAAAAAAAATCTAAATGGCAAAAAAATGAAGCTAAACACAAACATCAAGAGAAAATAATTTTTGCAATGTGTATGAGAGACAAATGCTTAGAATTTATCTACTCAGGCCAAGCACAGTGGCTCATGCCTGTAATTCCAGCACTTTGGGAGGCTGAGGTGGGTGGGTCATTGGAGGTCAGGAGTTCAAGACCAGCCTGACCAACATGGAGAAACCCCATCTCTACTAAAAAATACAAAATTAGCTGGGCGCAGTGGCACATGCCTGTAATCCCAGCTACTTGAGAGGCTGAGGCAGGAGAATCGCTTGAACCTGGAAGGTGGAGGTTGCAGTGAGCCAAGATTGCAGCATTGCACTCCAGCCTAGGCAACAAGAGCGAAATTCCGAGTCAAAAAAAAAAAAAAAAAATTATCTACTCAAATACATGTACAGAAGTAGGTAACTAGGTTCTTAACATAGGAACTAGGTTCTTAAGATATCCTAGGAACTTAAGATAACTTGGTTCAAAAATGTTCTTTGTAGAATGTATATAATAGCAAAACACTGAATGCAAAATGTTCATCACTAGTAGATTGGTTATTAATGATTGCATGTTCTGTTATGCCACTTAATGAAATAGACATATGGATATATGTCTTATATATGTCTTATATATATGCCACTTAATGAAATAACATACATCTCTAAGTGTAAAAAAAGTCTACTAAACAAGATATGCAGAATAATCTATTCTATTAAACAAATATATATGTATATGTGCATATATGTTTGTATATTAATATAAACAAGTCTAAAAGTATATACTAAAAATAATAAGTTATCTTTGGTTGAATGGGATAACAGGAGATTTACTTCTCACTTCTTACATTTCTATGCTTTTGAGTTTTCTGAACATACAATAAAATGGATTACATATATATGTAATATATATATATATAATTTCTTTAGAGATGGGGTCTTGCAATGTTGCCTAGGCTGGACCTCAAACATCTGGGCTAAAGTGATCCTTCTGTCTCAGCCTCCCAAGTAATTGGGACATTAAGCTGATGATTCTACGCCCAGCTATATATTACTTATATAATGAGAAAAGTATATTTACATTTTTTAAAAATGTGAATATAGGATTCTGTCTTTCCTCTAGTCTTTCTTCTATTTTGTATTTTACAAATTCCTGTAATGCATCCAACCATAACGCAACATTAGTGGACACAGGAAATGGGTTTTTGTTTTATTGTGTTCTTTTTGAGACAGAATCTCACTCTGTTGCCCAGGCTGGAGTGCAGTGGTGCAATCACTGCTCACTGCAGCCTCAACCTCCCAGACTCAAGCAATCCTTCCATCTCCAGGCTCCAGGGTAGCTGGAATTACAGGCATAGACCATCACGCCTGGCTAATTTTGGTATTTTTTGTAGAGACAGAGTTTTGCCATGTTATGTAGGCTGGTCTCAAACTCTTGGGCCCAAATGATCCTCCCACCTCAGCCCCCAAAGTACTGGGATTGTAAGTGTGAGCCACTGCACCTGACCGGGAAATGATTTTATCCAAGTTTCATTTTAAAAATGTAAGTTAGAGATCACAAATGAGAGGTGAAAGTTCATGTCACCAGCATCTTTAGTTAGTATTGTATGCATGCAACAGTCTTTAATTTTTTTATTCACTTTTTCTTATTTTCATTTTTTGTTACGTATTTTCATTTTTAAAACCAACATTGTTGTTAAAGAAAGAACACACTTTTTTTTTTTTTTTTTTTTTTTTTTTGAGACGAAGTCTTGCTCTATCGCCCAGGCTGGAGTGCAGTGGGCGGATCTCAGCTCACTGCAAGCTCCGCCTCCCGGGTTCACGCCATTCTCCTGCCTCAGCCTCCCGAGTAGCTGGGACTATAGGCACCCGCCATGTCGCCCGGCTAGTTTTTTGTATTTTTTAATAGAGACGGGGTTTCACCGTGTTAGCCAGGATGGTCTCGATCTCCTGACCTCGTGATCCGCCC
The DNA here is from genome assembly GCF_001698545.2 of Rhinopithecus bieti. Taxonomy (NCBI): domain Eukaryota; kingdom Metazoa; phylum Chordata; class Mammalia; order Primates; family Cercopithecidae; genus Rhinopithecus; species Rhinopithecus bieti. The sequence continues at coordinate 202,310 of NW_016804196.1, forward strand.
GTCTCGGCCTCCCAAAGTGCTGGAATTATAAGCTTGAGCCACCGCACCCGGCCAAGAACACACATTTTCAAGTAAAGAGAGCATGTGGAAATAAACACGAATTTCACTGCTATTGAACTTGGTTAAAAACATCTCAATATTACTGAGTCATAGCTATTTTATGACATGAGAGTGGGGTGAGGTAACGAGTACATGTCAAGAAAAGGGACTCCCTCCCTTTCCCTTCCCTTCTATATCCTCCTCTTCCAAAAAAAAAAAAAGAAAGAAAGAAAGAAAGAAAGAAAGAAAGAAAGAAAGAAAGAAAGAAAGAAAGAAAGAAAGAAAAAGAAAAGAAAGAAAGAAAGAAAAGGGATTGCTTTAGCCCAGGAGTTTGAAACCAGCCCTGGTAATACAGCTAGTCTGTCCCTAAAAATATTTAAAAATAGCCAGGCATGATGGTGCACACCTGTAGTGCCAGCTACTTGACAGGCTGAAGCAAGAGGATTGCAAGCGCCAAGGTGTTAGAGGTTAAAGTGAGCTATACTTGCACCACTGCACTCCAGCCTAGGTGACAGAGTGAGACCCTGTCCCAAATAAGTAAATATAGTTTAAAAACAAAAAACAAACAAACAAAAAAACCCAGTAGTAGATGGGCCCTTTTCTCATGGTAAATTTTGATGAAGAGTTTTGCTGTATTGAAAATTGCTCTTTGGGCTGGGCGTGATGGTTCACACCTGTGATTCTAGCACTTTGGGAGGCCAAGGTGGGTGGATCGCTTGAGCCCAGGAGTTTGAGGCCAGTCTGGGCAACATATTGACACCCTGTCTCTATGAAAAAAAAAAACAAAAATTAGCCATGCATGGTAGCACTCGCCTGTAGTCCCAGCTACTCGGGAGGCTGAGGTGGGAGGATCACTTGAGCCTAGGAGGTTGAGGTTGCAGTGAACTGTGATTGTGCCACTGCACTCCAGCCTGGGCTACAGAGTGAGACCCTGTCTTAAAAAAAAAAAAGAAAGAAAGAAAAGAAAAGAAATAAATAAAAGAAAAGAAAAGGAAAAGAAATTGTTCTTATTGTAACCTGCAACCTGAAGACTGAGAGTTCTATTTTCAAAACATTTTTGACTGTGAAGATGAGGAGTCTGATACTTTGAATAAACAAAACTCAGGTCCTGGCAAATATGTATTCAACTAAGTGTTAAATCCCCTGAAGTTCAGACACCTCCTTTGCCTAAGATAACACGCTGAGTTAGAGTCGGGACTAGACTCCAAGACTCTTCACCGTAGGCTGCTTGTTTCCCTTTACTCCCTTTAGTATTTTATGAAATGAATTTTTTTTTCTTTTGAGACAGAATCTCCTTCTGTTGCCCATGCTGGAGTGCAGCTGTTATTCACAGGCTCCATTACTGCACACTGCAGCCCTGAACTCCTGGGCTCAAGCATTCTCCCACCTCAGCCTATGGAGTGGTTGGGACTAAAAGCAAACACCACTGCACCCAGCTGAAATGACTTTAAGCTTGGAATTCAAAGCCTCTTTAAAACTTAAGTGCTGACCATGCACTGTGTCTCACACCTGCAGTCCTAGCACTTTGGGAGGCAGAGGACTGAGGATTTCTCGAGCCCAGGAGTTGAAGACCAGCCTAGGCGACAGAGTGAGACTCTGTCTCAAAACAAACACACACACACAAAGTGTTTTTAGGTATAGCTTCTCACTATTTTCTTGTTTCTTTTCAAAGATTAATAAGTTATATACATTGTATATAAATTTCTGAAATGTATAAAGGATGTAAAGGTTTATTTTTCTTGAAATGTTGAGAACTCCTTTTTATTGTATACCACTTAAAATGGTAAACAGGAGACATATTTGCTGAATAACAATGTAGAACTGAACCTTGTGACTTAAAAACAAATCCCCAGCTGAAAATAGCATCTAGGGGAGATTTCCCTGCTCTGGAAAGTGACGTCAGAAACTACAGCCACAAACAATTTTCTCAAGATAATGGAACTGATAGGGGGCAGGGGAGGTTCTAGAAATCTCACAAAGGAGAATCTCAAAAAGAAATTTGGGCTCATAAATGTCTATTTACAAACCTTGGGTCTGTAAATTTGGATATTTACAAACCTTGGGTTTAAAAAATATTCTCAGTGAAAAATATACTGAATTTTATAAAGGAAATCAGCCAATCATAAAGGATTTTGGCACAAAGCTAGTTTCTCTCTCTCTCTCTCTCTCTTTCTTTTTTGAGACAAGTTTTCTTCTTGTTGCCCAGGTTGGAGTGCAGTGGCACGATCTTGGCTCACTGCAATCTCCACCTCCCGAGTTCAAGCGATTGTCCTGCCTCAGCCTCCAGAATAGCTGGAATTACAGGTGCGGGCCACCATGCCCGGCTAATTTTCGTGTTTTTGGTAGAGATGGGATTTCACCATGTTGTCCAGACTGGTCTCAAACTCCTGACCTCAGGTGATCTGCCCACCTCAGCCTCCCAAAGGGCTAGAATTACAGGTGTGAGCCACTGCACCTGGCCTGACTTTTAGCTTTTAAAGCTGGATATTTGCATTTCTAAAATTCTTAATAATCTGCCTTATTTGAATAATTATGCTACTTCTTGCTATTTTGTTCAATGCCACTGTTAGTATTCAGAGTTCAAGCCACTTGAACTGACAACTAATGTCCAGCTAGTAGATCTAGCCTAATATTGAGTGACATAGGGCCTTCACAATCAAACCTTTGGCTTTTGGCCAGGCGCAGCAGCTCACACCTGTAATCCCAGCACTTTGGGAGGCTGAGGTGGCTTGAGCTCAGGAGTTCGAGACTAGCCTGGGCAACATGGCAAAATCCTGTCTCTACCAAAAATACAAAAAAAAAAAAAAAAATAGCCAGACATGATGGAATGCACCTGTAGTTCCAGCTACTCAGGGGGCTGAGGTGGGAGGATCGCTTAAACTCAGGAGATGGAGGTTGCAGTGAACCTAGATCACTCCATTGCACTCCAGTCTGGTTGACAGAGTGAGATCTCATCTCAAAAAATCAAAACAAAACAAAAAACAAAATATTTGGCTTTCACTCTTGATTCTTTTTAAAATAGACAAGCACAAATTCCCAAACTTCTTCTGTGCATCTGGGGAAGGAAATGATTATATCTGACGTTGATCTAAAAACAACTGGGTCATATCCTTCTATTTATACCAACATTAGGAAGGAGTATCTGTAGGCATTATGGAAACTTCAATCTGTTAGAATGAAAGTCCAGATTTTATTCCAAATTGTGTCCTCTATCTGCCACCAAGAATCCTAGAAAACAATGTGAAAAAGCCTGCAAATTTTCCAGATGAAGGCGGAGGAAGCCACCAAGATGCTTCCTACTTTAGAGGCTATTCAGAAAACTCTGCTATTGGGTGGCATAAATTCTTTTGGGACAAAACTCTAAATGGATATTATTTCATTAGAAATTGTTACAGTCTTTTTATTACAATATCTATGTGGAACGACACTTTTCCAGAATAGCTCCAATCGACGACTGAAGAAACAACAAGCAACTAAAACCAAAATATAACAACAATAAATCCATTTACTTTCATAAAATTGTCTTAGGGTTTACCAAGGGATTTGACACATATTTGGTCATTTGAACGATCAAAGGAGAAATTACATCGTGCTGGTTTGTTTTCAAATGGCCTGCACTTCATCTTACTTGGTGGAATTCATAAACTACTGATGTGACTCATCATCGAAGGCTGACATGTCTCATGCACCCAGAACGCACCTACCACTGTCGCACACTTTACTCCTGATATTCAAGTTTAGAGGTAGATTACCTGTCTTTAAGAGTTGCCTGAGGCAAATCCATGAAAACAGACTTGAGAGCTGGTATAGACCAGTGCAAAGAACCTCAGCATCAGGAAATAGCCTGAATTTCAAAATGAAAACCTCTTATATTTATCTTGTTGGGTTTTGGTTTTTCTCCCCCAGCTTTATTGAGATAAAATTGACTATATATACACACATATTTATTATGTATATATATTCATGGCCGGGCATGGTGGCTCATGCCTGTAATCTCAACACTTTGGGAGACTGAGGTGGGAAGATCACTTGAGATCAGGAGTTCGAGACCAGCTTGGCCAACATGGTGAAACCCTGTCTCTACTAAAAATACAAAAATTAGGCTGGGTGCGAAAAATTAGCTGGGCGTGGTGGTAGGTGCCTGTAATCCCAGCTACTTGGGAGGCTGAGGCAGGAGAATCGCTTGAACCCGGGAGGCAAAAGTTGCAGTGAGCTGAGATCATGCCATTGCACTCCAGCCTGGATGACAAGAATGAAGAGCAAGAATGAAAAAACCTCTACAGTGCTCAAAAAAAAAAAAAAAAAAAAGAAAAATTAGCCTGGTGGGGTGGCGCATGCCTTTAATCCCAGCTACTCGGGAGGCTGAGGCACAAGAATCGCTTGAACCCAGGAGGGAAAGTTTGTGGTGAGCTTGCACTCCAGCCTGGATGACAGGGAGAGACTCCGTCTCAATTTAAAAAAATAAAATAAAAAAATATGGTTTATAACATAATGATTTTATATATGTATACATTGTGGAATGATTACCACAATCATATTAATGAATACATCCATCTCCTCAACAAGTTACCATTTTCTGTGTATGTGAATGTGTGTGTGTGTGACAACACTTGAGATCTACTCTCTTAGCAAATTTCAAGGAATCACAGTATCCTTAACTATAGTCACTATGATGTACAGGTCGTATTCATCTTATAACTGAAAGTTTGTACTCTTTGGCTGTCATCTCCCTGTTTCTCTCACCATCCCCCTTGGCCCCTGGCAACCGTCATTCTACTCTCTGCTTCTGTGAGTTGATTTTTTTAGATTCCACAAAGAAGTGAGATCACACAGCATGTGTCTTTCTGTGTGTCTTATTTCACTTAGCATAATGTCCTCCAGGTTGAACCTTGTTTATTTGAATCTCAACTCTGCCCTATTTAGCCAAGGGCAGTTTTCATATCTTGTAAAATTGAAACATTTCTTACTTTACAGGGTGGCAGTGAAAGTTAAATAAGACACTGTATGAGATTTGAGCCCCTGAAATTACAGTCGAATCCATTTACATTATCCTAGTTATCCAGGAGCCTATATGTATTAAAAGCAAAAACAGAAGACATAGTTGGTGAATAACAATGTTGAACTGAAACTTGTGACTTAAAAACAAATCCTGAGCTGAAAATAGCATCCAGGAGAGATTACCCTGCACTGGAAAGTGACACCAGAAACCATAGCCACAAACAATTTTCTCAAGATACGGAACTGACAGAAATCTCACAAAGGAAAATCTCAAAAAAGGAGTGTCTTTTATGCTAGCTCTCACTCTGTAGCCTCAACTGGTCAGAATTTTGTGCTCTAGTCCCAAAGTTATTTTCAGATAGTCTGTACCCCTACATTTATTCAAACAGTATTCCCAAGAGCCAAGATACGGAATCATTGATTCCAATAAGAGATGAATGGATAAAGAAAATGTGGTACATATACACCTGGGAATACTATTCAGCCACAAAAAAGAATGAAATCTTGTCATTTGCAGCAACATGGATGGAACTGGAGGACATTATGTTAAGGGAAATAAACCTGGAACAGAAAGTTAAACACAGCATGTTCTTACTCGTATGGCAAAGCTAAAAATAGTTAATCTCATAGAAGTAAAAAGTAGAACAGGCCAGGTGCAGTGGCTCACGCCTGTAATCCCAGCACTTTGGGAGGCCAAGGCAGGTGGATCACCTGAGTTCAGGAGTTCAAGACTAGCCTGGCCAACATGGTGAAACCTGGTCTCTACTAAAAATACAAAAAACTAGGTGATCGTGGTGGTGGGCACCTGTAATTCCAGCTACTAGGGAGGCTGAGGCAGGAGAATTGCTTGAACCTGGGAGGTGGAGGTTGCAGTGAGCTGACATTGCGCCTTTGCACTCCAGCCTGGGCAGCAAGAGTGAAACTCGTCTCAAAAAAAAAAAAAAAAAAGTTTACAATATTACAACTAGATAGAAGGAATGAATTCTGGTATTCTATACCACTGTAGCATTGCCATAGCTAACAATAATATATAGTTTCACATAGCCAAAAGGAGGGTATTGAATGTTCCCAACAGAATAAATAATAGATGTTTGAGATAATGGACATTGTTAGTTAACTCTGGTCTGATCACAATATATTTATCAAAACATCACTATGGACCCCATAAATATGTGTAATTTTTATTTATCAATAAATACATTAATAGTTAACATATTATATATACAGGTTAAGACATTGCAGTAAAAAAAAAAAAAGACTGTAATCAGATAAATTATAGGAATAATATATTTAATTTTATTGACTTGTCCTAAGGTAAAGTTAGTGGTTTTGGGAGGTGGGAGTTTTTCCTTCCTCTTTTACATAGATGGATATCCAAGGAACTAAGAATAGATGACTTCCCCTTTTTTACTAGATCTTGTCCAATTAAGAAACATTCCATTACACAAGCATTCCTTAGCCTCCCAGATGTCATTTTCCTGTTTGTAGTTTTCAATGATGTTGCTTAGAAATATATTGATTTGTTTAAAATGATTTCTGGATTTCTGGGCTTCTGAGAAAGCAGAAATAGTTCCCTTTTATAACTATTTTCATTTGCCCTGTGCATGCCTCCGTGTGTGTTTGTGTTTGTGTGTGTGTGTGTGTGCATCAGTAATATCAGTAAAACAATCTTGGACATTGTGACCAAATTATCATACAAAGCCATAACTCTGTCCCTAAATCTAATTAGACATCTTTCATCACTGAGTGTTACGTAGTTCTTAGATTGGATGTTTATGAAAAGTACATTCAAGGCTGGGCATGGTGGCTCATGCCTGTAATCTCAGCACTTGGGAGGTGGAGGCGGGTGGATCACTTGAGGTCAGGGGTTTGAGACCAGCCTGGCCAATATGGTGAAACCTCATCTCTACTAAAAATACAAAAATTAGCTGGGCATGGTGGCATACGCCTGTAATCCCAGCCTCTTGGGTTAGGCAGGAGAATCGCTTGAACCTGGGAGGTGGAGGTTGCAGTGAGCCAATATCGCACGACTGCACTCTAGCGTGGGCGACAGAGCCAGGCTGTGTCTAAAAAATTTTTCAAAAAAAGCGTAGAGCATATTCAGTAGAGATGAAAAACCCATTTACATATCTTAAGAACCAAAGAAATGCAAAATCAAGAGATCATTCAGGTGAGAATTGCACAGCCCCACAGGTAGAAGAAGAGCATGAAGTGAATGGTCACAACAGGCTACAGACCCACAAATTATGAAGTCCTTGTTACAGACTATAAATCAGGCTCAGGATGCCCTGTCGCCATGCCTGATAAGAGTCCAACGAGGACACCAATCCTGAAAATTACATGGAAAGATAAACCCCAGATTTAGATAGTTTGAAAAGATAGTTTCCTTTGTATTATATTTTTCTACCAGGAGAAGAATGTGTATTAGGTATACAAATGTTTAAGAGAATAAAATCTTTAGGATTAATATTCTGTGTGGAGAGTGTACCATATCTGGTATTCTATGTATGTTTAAGAAAGTAGAACGTGTAAGAAATTTGGACCTATGTGTTAGTCTATGTAGTTAGTGTTTATGAAAGTTGGGCCTAATTTTAAATTAGAGTTACTAAGGCAACTCCTCCTTACTCCACTTTGGCTTAGCAGACTCCAAAGCCCCATTTTCCCACGTCCACACACTTCTCAAGTATAAAAGTGATCTACGGCCGGGCGCGGTGGCTCAAGCCTGTAATCCCAGCACTTTGGGAGGCCGAGACGGGTGGATCAGGAGGTCAGGAGATCGAGACCATCCTGGCTAACACGGTGAAACCCCGTCTCTACTAAAAAAAAATACAAAAAAACTAGCCGGGCGATGTGGCGGTCGCCTGTAGTCCCAGTTACTCGGGAGGCTGAGGCAGAAGAATGGCGTAAACCCGGGAGGCGGAGCTTGCAGTGAGCTGAGACTGCACTCCAGCCCGGGCTACAGAGCGAGACTCCGTCTCAAAAAAAAAAAAAAAAAAAAAAAAAAGTGATCTACACAGTGAGTCAGATCAGAACAGTTCAAGATCTAGTCAAAGGGACACCATTTAAGCCTGCACTACATGACCATACAAAAGAGTGGTTATCTGGAGCAGGGGGCTCACAACTGTAATCCCAAGAGTGGGAGGCAAAGACGGGAGGATTGCTTGAGCTCAAAAGTTCAAGACCAGTCTGGGGAACAAAGACCCCATCTCCAAAAAAAAAATTTTTTTTTTAAGTAGCTGAGTATGGTGCCACATGCCTGTAGTTCATCCTAGCTACTTGGGAGGCTGAGGCAGGAGGATGGTTGGAGCCTCAGAGGTCGAGGCTACAGTCAGTCGGATGATGCCACTGCACTCCAGCCTTGGCCACTGAGCTAGAGTCTGTCTTAACAAAACAAAACAAAACAAAACAAAACAAAACAAAATGGTGGTCACCTGAAAGGTATCTTACTTCCACTGATGCCCATAGTTAACATGGGCCAGCTCTGGACACCCTTCCCAACCCCCAAATGCCCAATTAATCAGCAGTGCTCATTCACAGAGGTAACTAATATTAAGCATCCTGTTTGTTAATTTACTTACTTTACAATAGCACTTAGAACATTTAACACTTATCAAAACTTTCTATCTCTGTGGATTTTGTTAGGACTGAGAGCAAATCATGCTTTCTACTCTTAATAAAAATGATAAAAGCCGGCCACGGTGGCTCATGCCTATAATCCCAGCACTTTGGGAGGCTGAGGTGGGCGGATCACGAGGTCAGGAGAGAGAGACCATTCCTGGCTAACATGGTGAAACCCCGTCTCTACTAAAAATACAAAAAAATTAGTCGGGCCTGGTGGCGGGCGCCTGTAGTTCCAGCTGCTTGGGAGGCTGAGGCAGGAGAATGGCATGAACCTGGGAGGCGGAGCTTGCAGTGAGCTGAGATCGGGCCACTACACTCCAGCCCGGGCGACAGAGCAAGACTCTGTCTCAAAA
>NW_016804196.1:212293-216829 GCF_001698545.2 Rhinopithecus bieti
TTTTTTTTTTTTTTAAACTGCTCATGCATTTTCTTGTTTCCAATTGCTCTGTAAATGCTCTGACCGCAGTATGTTATGAACACAACAATGCCACCTCAATTCTCTTAGATTGCATGGCACCAGTTTAAAAGTTAGTGGTGAAGTACTGGGCCCGGTGGCCCTTGCCTATAATCCCAGTACTTTGGGAGGCTGAGGTGGGAGGATAACTTGGGGCCAGGAGTTTGAGACCAGCCTGGACAACATAGTGAGATCCCATTTCTACAAATAAATTTTTAAAGATTAGTTGGGCCTTGTGGTGCACGCTTGTAGTCCCAGCTACTTGGGAGGCTGAGGCAGGAGGACCCCGTGAGCCCAGGAGTTCAAGGTTGCAATGAGCTGTTATCCACCACTACACACCAGCCTGGCTGACAGTGAGATCCTGTCTCAACAAAATTAAAATTTGAATAAAAAATAAAATAAGAATCAACAGTGAAGGAGGCTACAGAGGCTTCTTGAACTTTAAGGTGAATATGAATCCCATTGAAATCTTGTTAAAATGCAGATTGTGACTCAGCCGGCCTGGATCAGGGCCTGAGATACTGCATTTTAATTCAGCTCCTAGAAGATGCAGACTTCCTTACACCCCTTCTCGTACTGAGTGGCAAGGATGGTGGCAGTGAGTTAGACCAAGCCAGAACTAGAGTTTAATTTTGCTCTGGAGGCAGAAATGCATAAGGCAAGATCTCACAAGAAAAGTAAAGGCATTCTGTATGTGGGATTTTCCTTTCCTAAAAACCAATCTGGGGTGGGGTGTGTGCGAGTTTTTCCCAAGTCACACAATACTGATGAGTCTCCTACATTTGCACTCTTGGATCTCTGTCATTCAGTGTATTAATGGTGAGTCCATCACAGATTGCCTGGATCCCTTGAAATGTGGGTAAAAGAAAGGGGCTCTGGCCAGGCATGGTGGCTCATGCTTGTAATCCCAGCACTTTGAAAGGTCGAGGAAGGCAGATTACCTGAGCTCAGGGGTTCGAGACCAGCCTGGCCAACATAGTGAAACCCCCTTCTCTACGAATAATACAAAAATTAGCCAGGCGTGCTCCTGTAATCCCAGCTACTCGGGAGACTGAGGCAGGAGAATTGCTTGAACCTGGGAGGCGGAGGACGCAGTGAGCTGAGATGACACCATTGCATTGCAGCCTGGGTGAGAGTGAGACTCCATCTAAAAAAAAAAAAAGTTATCTTCCCAAGGTGGGATCCAGTGAAGTTTGGTCTAGTAATTGTTTATTTAAATAAACTCTTCTGGTAATAAACCTTCAGGGCAGGGAATTTTGAGGCTAAGATGAAAGAAAGCCCTGGCTGAAGAAACAATGACCAAAGCCACTCAATTGTCACTTCAGTGCTGGTGAGTGTGGATGCAGGTGCCCAGTAAGGCCTGACAGCAATATATTCCTCAGGGCGAGTTATGACCCAGGCATCAAAGGAGGCAACCTCAACGCCCGGCTGCCGGGAGGAACATGATAGTCAAAGGAAAAAACAAGGGTGGGGCCCCTGTGAAGAGGCAAAACATATTCTCACTTTCATCAGAAGCTAGGATCAGCTGGGTCGATTACCCAGCCCTTGGCTAGAGTTCTGGAGGATTCAGATTAGAGATGTTGGATCAAAACAACGAAAGAAAAGACAGAACAGAGCCATTCTGTAAACACGGGCCGAATTCTACTATTTGCTGCTCTCCCCAATGTTGTGATTGCTACTGAGTGCTTCCTCTTGTTGTTTGTTCTTCTGAGCCAACCTTTGTCCTCTCTGCCTAGACACTCATTTTCCTGGTAGGACACTTGGAGTTCCGGAAAGACGACGATGAATAACTAAGGCTCAGGGAGAGATAAATACTGCCCTGTCTGCAAAACCACAATGCCTGGCAACCAGCTAGAGCCCCACACTTGGAAACAGAAAGAAATCCTGGGGTTTCTAGAAACCAAACCCACTGGAACCACACAACTTCAGACAAAGCCGTTGCCTTCCTTGGGCATAGCTTAATACTCTCTAACGATGATCACAGCAGAAGCCCTATGGACATGTGTACTGTAGCAGTTGGGGAGGGTGTGAGGTGGGAAAAAAAAAAAAAAAGTTTTTTTTAAAAAAGTTTCCATGCTTTTGAAGCCTGAGTTGAAATAAGGAGAGAGGAAGCAGCTGAGAAAAGCAGGAACTAATAGGGCAGCTGACTCACAGGCACAGAATCTCAGGTTCATTTGCTCTCAGCAGAAAATTATCTCTTTCCAATCAGTTCCACTATTTTCACTTACCGAGCTGATAGCCTAAAAATAGAGATGAATGTGGAACATTATCTTTTAAAAATGCACCTCCCTCTGGGAATGGTAATAAGCCATCAGCCATTCACACATTGTTGTGAATTAGTTTAATTTAGTGACTGGCAATTAGAATGGAGGAAATTTAGAAAGTAAGTAATCAGCCTTTATTTTACACATGAAGAAATTATGGTCCAGAGATGGCAGCTTCTTGCTTGAGATCACACAGAACGTAAACAGCAAACAGAGGTAAGCTGCAACTACTACTCTCCCAGGTCTCCTGTGAGAGCTGCCGATTCACATTGTCTTGGCATTTATTATGACATTTGTTTATATAAGTGTTTGAGACTGAGTCTCAGTCTGTCACCCAGGCTGGAGTACAATGGCACAATCTCGGCTCACTGCACCCTCTGCCTCCCAAGTTCAAGTGAGTCTCGTGCCTCAGCCTCCTGAGTAGCTGGGATTACAGGCATGAGCCACCACGCCTGGCCATGACTGACATTTAAAATAGTCATCTGTTGAGCATCCCTAGCATGCCAAGTGCAGGAGGAAGAGTTGGAGACACAATAGATGTGGCTGTCACCTCATGGAGCTGTTAGTCCATGAGACTGGTAAGTAAATACAGGATCAAGGACCACTGCCCAGTAAATGAAGCAACTATGACTTCTGCTACGTTATGAAGAAAGAAAACAAGACATAGAGATCAAGAAGGAGAATGATTTCAGATTAGGTGGCAGAAGAGGCCTCAGGGAATTTCAGTTGGGATCTGGAGGATGAGAAGGTGCCAGCCTCGACAGGAGAGTGTGAATAAGTGTAAAAGTTTCAGGAAAGAAAGCTGCATGTGGTCCAGTAACTGACAAAAGGTCAAGGTGCTTTACATTGGACTTTCAAGATCTGGGTTCAAACCCTGGCTCCATAACCTACCAGCTCTGTGGCCTATGTACCTCCTGAGCTCCGGGATTTCGAGGTCATAAGAGATAGTGGTTAGAGATATTGTCTTCATCGAATGGCCTTTGAGATTAGAATTCATTCATTTACATTTCACTTGACTTCTGTTTTGGATAGTTATTTCTAAGTTTCCTACGCTATACAGTGACATTTTTCAGTTCTGAAGAATATATAAATGTCTTTTACTATCACACTGACTTTCCAAAGTCTAATACTTGGACATTGCTAACTCTGTGACTTTATTTTAAGATCTTGACATGGTTCTAATTATACATTATATCTTTATTTCATTGTACTGTTGCTTGATAGTACTGAAAAAGATACTAATACACCTGACTCTGATTTTAATATCACCCTTCACTCTGTATTTTAATTTCTGCTGCCACTAACAAATGGTAGCCTCTGTGAATTTCTGAAACTGCCCTTTAGAGACGGAATGAAATGGATACCATTTGGAGATCACTGGAAAAGCTCAAAGCAAAATTTATTTTATTGTTCTGTTGTTTTCTTGTGAGTCCCATTAGATGGTTCCTGTGCTATCCAATCGTTCTTATTTATCTATTTATTTATTTAAACCTTCAGTTGATGTGTAACATACAGAAAACAGTGTAAGAAACTTTCACAAATTGAAGACACATATGCAAACAGCAGCACCCCAGTTAAGAGACGGAATGTTATCAACACTCCAGAAGCTCTTCTTTGACCCCTTAAGTTACAAAACCTTGTAAGGGGGACCACTATTATGACTTCTAATGTCTTATAGTAGTTTTGCCTGCCTTTGAACCTTTTATAAATGAACCCACGAAGTAGGTACTCTTTTGTGTCTGACTTCTTTCACTCCACATGTTTGTCATATTCATTCACATTGTTGCCCGTAGTTATAGATCACTTACTACATGGTCTTTCACTGTGGAAAAGACGACAATTTTTGCATTTTATAGTGGTTGGGCGTTTAGACAGGATTCCAGCTTGGGGCCACTACAATTAGGGCTGCTGTGAATATTCTTGGACATGACTTTTGGTGAACATATACGTACATTTCTATTTATAACTGGGAAGGAAATAACTCGGACCACATCAATTTGAATTTTATTTGCATATTCTTTGAGCAATTAACATAAACACATGCTTTAAAATATTCAAAAGTTACAGAAGAGTGTACAGTAGAAAATAGTTGTCCCTCCTACTCCTGCCCACCAACCACTCCATTCTCCTTCTGAGAAGCTTACTGTTATCCATTTCTCATGGAAAAAAAAAAAAAAAAAAAAAAAAAAAAAAAAAAAAAAAAAACTGGGGATTT
>NW_016804196.1:217768-248031 GCF_001698545.2 Rhinopithecus bieti
AAAAAAAAAAAAAAAAATAAAATAAAATAAAAATAAAAAATAAAAAAATTACCTACTGATGATGACCAAGCTAACTCATCTCCACTTCCTGGCCTGTTTGTGCATTTGAGGTCTCATGTTCAGAAAGTGATTCATTTCCTCTTTTTCTTTTAGTTTCCTTTCTCTGTCTGTCACCTCTTTTTTTCTCTCTCTCTCTGAAATAAAAATGGTTCTGTTTATAATCACAGATTTCTGGTTGCAATTTGGCCTGTCATGTTTCCACCCAAGCACTATGGCTTGCAAGCTTTCCCAGGAACGGCTTGTGTGTTTGAAATGAAGAAAACACTATTTTAAAGTTTATTCCAGGGACTTTTAGGGTGGAACTGCCCCACTTACTTGCCCTATTCCCCTCATTTCAGAAATGGTCTTTTGACTTTTTTTCATAGTGTTATTTTACTTGTTATATGTAAGACGTTTATTTGGAAACAGAATGCTTGTTCCCTGGTGCTGCAAAGAAATAGCACTCGAACATACATTTAATTTTCTTTTTTTCCCGTGATCTGTGGTTTTCTTTTTAATTATCTTTAGTCTTGTGATCACACATAATTTTAAAATTTGTGTATATCTCTGCAACTTTAATCCTTTTAAGTTGGCAAAAGCACCATTCCCAATCACAAATACACAGTTCAACAGTTTTATGTTTCTGAATGGCTGTTTAAAGACAATCCTAAATTATAACTTAGTTTGACTTACATTGTAAAGAATTCAAGAGTGAAGTTTAACTTGCTTCTATTTTAAAAGCATACGACCTTATAGATTTATAAGATGTGAGAAGTGTTGAATAATCTTTAATATTACACACAAACAATACTAAAATGCCTTTCAATAAGTAAAAGGAACCATTTTAAATACAGGGAATTATAATTAGATTGGCATCGTTAAGGCCAAAACTCTAGACATTGCTACCTTATTTATCTTCAACCCTTGCCTTTAAGAGGCAAATGACAGGTGAATCTTGCTTGGTTCTGAGACAGTGAAGAAATTTCCCCAGTATTTAAATATATTCACATAACCAGCTATATAAATCTAAATATAAAAACCAATCTCCAGTAAGTTTTAAGATGGCACGCACCATCTTTGTGAAAAGCTGAACGTTACTAATGAAGTCTAATCATATCTTTAGAAGGGGTAAACAGTGATAGCATTTACTGAATTGGAATTACTATTAAAATTCCAAAACCGAACATACTCATTTAACCACAAGCCAGTCTTAGTTTTAACTCAGGACTGCCCAACAAAATATGCTGTCAGTCATTCATGATCTGAATTCTGGTGTATGTATGAGATCTATTAAAGCATGGTACACATAAAAAAATGAGATTTGTTTTGTAATAAATAAGGCAGTGGCCAATTATTACTCATTAGTAGCTTTTTTGAGATAAGCTATCAAGTCTGCCCTTTCTTCCTTCTTCTTAATGCCGACAAAGATCATTTTGTTCCAGGGATGTACTTCTTGGGATTCTCCAAATACTCCATCAGTGTATCCTCTCCCCAGGTGATGCCTTTGTTCTTATTGGCGGCTGTGTAAGAGTATCCAGGGGCCTGACCTGTCTTCCGCCCGAAGAGACCATGGAGACTTGGCCCAGTCTTGTGTTTGCCTCCCTTTTCAACGGTGTGGCACTGGGACACTTCATAGTAAAAATCTTCTTGCCTTTCTCAACATTACCCATATTTAATTCTCTTTTTAGTCGCTGGTGTAACGAAGACTCCCCCTTCGAAGCAGGACGTCCCCACACTCTAACTAACTTTCTTAGTAAGGCCATTTTTACTTTCTGCAGAAAGGGTACTTGTCGCAGATGGAACAATGGCGAGAGCACATCCAAACAAAGGAAGGAAGCAATTTTTATTCCTTACGCAGTTTGTCCCTGCTACTTTGTCCTGTCTCCATTGGCCAGAGCCAGACAGCACAATCTAAACTAAAACCTGATTGGCTAACAGTTTAAAACTTTTTTAAATAGGTAAAAGTAATGGAAAGACAAAGGAAAAGAGGAAGTTGCTTATGCCAAATAGGGAAGCGGCATAGGCTGCGACCTGGAAGATGCCTGTGAGCATGTCTGTCACAAATATATTGGTTAAGGTACAAGGACATAGAATGTACTACATGCCTGTGAGCATGTTTAACAGCTACATAGGAAAGGGCCTAACAAAGAGTTATTAGCATAAAGTGAGGAGGCTTGAAGGAAATTAGTCTTTAAAAGAAATTATTATTTTTAACATTTATGATTTATTTTTTAACAAGAAGGGAAACTTTGAAGAGGGAACTTTTTACTTTCTACATTACTGATCCAAACTTTTATATTCCTAGGAAGTCAAATGTGTCCTTGGGATTTAGTCTTCACAGCAGGCTTTCAAAATCCAGTCCAGTCCTAAAATGATGAAAATACTCACCTATGATTTATTTAAGAACTTTTCAACGTGTTTGATATTTATATTTAAACATGTGAAATTCTGGAATTTGTTTTGATGCAGATAATGAGGTAGGAAACTGACATTAATGATTTTTTTCTGAATGTATAATCAATCGTCTTAAAACTACTTATGCAGGCTGGGCGCAGTGGCTCACACCTGTAATCTCAGCACTTTGGGAGGCTGAGACGGAAGGATCATCTGAAGTCAGGAGTTTGAGACCAGCCTGGCCAACATGGTGAAACCCCGTATCTACTATAAATACAAAAATTAGCCGGGCATGATGGTGGGTGTCTGTAATCCAGCTACTCGGAAGGCTGAGGCAGGAGAATTGCTTGAACCCAGGAGATGGAGGTTGCAGTGAGCAGACATTGCACTACTGCATTCCAGCCTCGGCGACAGAGCAAGACCCTGTCTCAGAAAACAAAACAAAACAAAACAAAACAAAACAAAACAAAACAAAACAAAACAAAGAAACCCCTTATGGAATAATCAATTCACTTTGTCTTCACTGAATTGAAATGCTACCTCCATCATATACATCGTTCCTACATTTTGAGGTCTGTATCTTTAGCTCTCTGCTCTGCAGAACTTTTTAAAACTGTGTTTATATTTGCTTTGTAATATTTTAAAGGGTAGGGGTGGTTCTCTATGGGCTTCTTACATTCCTAAAAAAACTCTTCATGGCATTCTAATTGGAATTGCATTGTGTTCAAAGAATAATTGGGCAGAGGAATGTCTTCTCATCCAGAAATCCTTCTTCCATTATGTCCTTCAAGACACAACCAGGATTCTTCATTTAGGTTTTGCATACGCCTTAGTAAGCATATTGATAGTTTTAATTTTTTTCAGAGATGGGTTCTTGCTCTGTTGCCCGGGCTGGAGTGTAGTGGCACCATCATAGCTCACTGCAACTACAAACTCCTAGGCTCAAGCGATCCTCTTGCCTCAGTCTCCTAAGTAGGTGGGACTACAGCTGTAAGCCACCACACCGAGTCTATACATATGTATTTCTTTGTTACTAATTGAATGGTGCTTTTTAACATTGATTTTTCTAACCGATTATGACTGAACTATAGCCTGTCATTGTTGGCTATAATAGACTATAAGAAGGCTGTTTTATTTTTCATTTCTCTTTTAGAGATGGGATTTCCCTGTATTGCCCAGGCTGGTCTCAAACTCCTGGGCTCAAATGGCCCTCCTCCATTACCCTCTTAAGTAGCTAGGATTACAGGCACAAGCCACAGAGCTCAGAGTCGAAGTCTGTTTAAAAAACTAATGTGGTATTGGCTGGGTATGGTGGCTCACGCCTGTAATCCCAGCATTTTGGGAGGCCAAGGTGGGGAGGATCACCTGAGGTCAGGAGTTCAAGACCAGCCTGGCCAACATGGCAAAACCCCACCTCTACTAAAAATATAAAAATTAGCCAGGTGTGGTGGCAGGTACCTGTAATCCCAGCTACTCCGGAGGCTGAGGCAGGAGAATCACTTGAACTCAAGAGGCGGAGGTTGCAGTGAGCCGAGATCGTGCCACTGTATTCCAGCCTGGGTGACAGATCAAGATTCCATCTCAAAAAAAGGAAAAAAATAGAAAGAAAAGAAAAGAAAAAAAGAAATGCCAGGACTGTAGGCACCCACCAGAAGCTAGGAGAGGGAGGGAAGGATTCTTCTGGAGGCTTCATAAAGAGCATGCCCTGAAGGCACCTTGATTTTGGACTTCTTGAGTGCTGTGGCATGATCTTGGCTCACTGCAACCTGATCTCAGCTCACAGCAAGCTCTGCCTCCTGGGTTCAAGTGATTCTCCTACCTCAGCCTCCCAAGTAGCTGGGACTACAGGTGTGCACCACTGCCTGGCTAATTTTTGTATTTTTATTAGAGACGGGGTTTCACCATGTTGGTCAGGCTGGTCTCGAACTCCTGATTTTAAGTCATCCGCCCACCTTGGCCTCCCAAAGTGCTGGGATCATAGGCGTGAGCCACCATGCCTGGCTTGAGAGAATACATTTCTATTGTTTTAAACCACCTAGAGTGTGGTACTCTGTTATAGCAGCCCTAGGAAGCTAGCATAAGATAAAATGTCAATTACAATGATGCTGAAACAAAAAATCAAGACATGTTCGACTACAATGTGGTTCTACCCTAGTCAGGAAATATGGGAGTTTTAATAAGATAGGTTGAAACAGTGACTATCTTTGCTGACACTGCCATTTGTACTAGAATTACCGTAATATTTTTACAAGTCACACTGTCTCGGGTCTTAGCTTGGTTAATCTACTCACACCACAGTCAGAGTGACTTTCTAGAGTTTTATTACATCAACTACCTGCAAAAAACCTTCCATAGTTCCCTATTGCCCCCACGATAATATCCAAACTTCTCCACTGGCTTTTCTCCCCATCACTTCTCGCCTCTCCTGGCCTGACACTGCTGTCAGTCTCTGCTGAGAATGTCCTTCTTCCCTTTGGTTGGTGTGATTGCTTGGCCAACTTCTATTTGAGCCTCAGGTCCCTATGTGAATGCCTTTTCCTATGATTGCTCTCCCCAGCAACCCTGTAATCTGCGTTAATTTCCCTGGCTCAGGACTGACACACATCTTATCGCACCTGCTGGGTTACTATCTATATCACCCTCTGGCCTTGCTACTCAAAGTTGTCCACAGAGCAGAAGCAGCAACACACCCAGAGTTCATGAAAGATGCAGAATCTCAGGTCCAAGCAGAGTTCCAGAATCAGATGTACATTTTAAGAAGACACTCAAGTGATTCTTATGCACATGAAGTTTCTGAGTTACTGGTCTCTCAACCGAAGATTGCATAAGGGACAGGAGGCATTGCCTTCCCTTGGCCTAGTTCAGTGTCTGTCTTTTTGTTTTTTTATTTGTTTGTTTGTTTGTTTGTTTTTTGAGACAGAGTTTCGCTCTTGTTGCCCAGGCTGGAGTGCAATGTCACGATCTCGGCTCACTGCAACCTCCACCTCCCAGGTTCAAACAGTTCTCCTGCCTCAGCCTCCCCAGTAGCTGGGATTACAGGCATGTGCCACCACACCCGGCTAATTTTGTATTTTTAGTCGAGATGGGTTTTCACCATGTTGGTCAGGCTGGTCTCGAACTCCTGACTTCAGGTGATCCACCCACCTTGGCCTCCTAAAGTGCTGGGATTACAAGCGTGAGCCACACTGTGCCTGGCCTCAGTGTCTGTCTTAAAGAGAGATTTTTTTTTTTTTTTTTGAGACAGAGTCTCACTCTGTTGCCCAGGCTGGAGTGCATCGGCGCCATCTTGGCTCACTGCAACCTTTGCCTGGGTTCAAGCGATTCTCCTGTCTCAGCCCAGCCTCCCGAGTAGCTGGGATTACAGGATTACAGGGGTGTACCACCACGCCTGGCTAATTTTTGTATTTTTAGTAGAGACGGGGTTTTGCCACATTGGCCAGGCTGGCGGACTCCCGACCTCAAGTGATCTGCCTGCCTTGGCTTTCCAAAGTGCTGGGATTACAGGCGTGAGAGATATAATCCATCAAATACTCTGGCTAATTTCCTGTTAACAAACATGTTATACAGGAAAACAACAGTAACAAGTTTCCCTTTTATTAGAACAAACATAATCAGATCTACAGCCTGTATATTTTATCCCAGGCTGACTCTAAATATGCCTCATTTATATCTCATATCTTCTTGTTTAATGGTCAAATCCTATTTTCTGCATGAAATATATGATTACTAATCATGCTTGTCTTGTCATTGTGGTTCATATATATATATATATATATTTTTAACACTGACATTGAAATGATCAGATGTGCGCTGTCATTTTTGAACTTGTTTCATGAGAAAGGATTATCTAATAGTTTTTTAAAATGTCATTTTCACCAGTCCTACTTAAAAAAAAAAATAGGGAATTCTAACGCTTCATGATACATTTTTATTAATTATTTTGTTTGGTCAGATATCTCTATGTTTATATTTGTTGCAAGCCCAACATTAAATGATACCTCCCTTTTCCAGAGGATATACAGTTAAGAGAGGCTATTCACTCTGCGTCTTCTAGCTTCTTCTTCTTCTTTTTTTTTTTTTTTTTGAGACAGGGTTCTCACTTTGTCGCTCAGGCTAGAGTGGAGTGGCTCGATCGCAGCTCACTGCAACCTCCTCCTCCTGGGCTCAAGCAATCCTCCCACCTCAGCATCCCGTGTAGCTGACACTACAGCTTGTACTTATATTACCTGCAGAGACGGGGTTTCGCCATGTTCCCCAGGTTGGTCATGAACTCCTGGACTCAAGCGATCCCCCTGCCTCCACCTCCCACAGTGCTGAGATTACAAGCATGAGCCACCATGCCCAGACTATTCTCTTTAGAGAATGTTAGCTCTGCCAAAGAGTTGTTTATGGACCATCTCAAATCCCAAATCTTTAAAAGTCCTCTATAAATCAGCTGAATCCGACCCATTTCCAAAGTCCACCTCCCCCGACTTCTTTCTGCTCTTTTCCTCTTTGCAAACTGAATTTGCAATTCCCTAAAAAACAGAGTTGCCTAAGGTTTGTATCCAGTATGGGTCACGTGACCAATTCTTTTCTAATGAAAATGTTAGAGGATGGGATTAACATACCTTTTGTAGGTAAACAATGTTATGATTCACTTTTTTTTTTTTTTTTGGTTGTTGTTGAGTATATTCACTGCATTTCAGGGTATGTGATTTGAACAACAGAAATTTAATAATTTATGCAACCAAAAAGTTAACAGTGTTCTTTATGTATTAAGTATGTCAAAATGAGCCTGGAGTGGTTTTGAACTACCACTTGGGGATAATAGATTGCAAGGCAGCATCTCCACTGTGCTTCCCGCATCTTGTGATGGTTCCTGAATTCTGTCCACTCTTACTCGTTTGTATACAGCCCACTCAAAAACAGCCAACATCAGCCTCGAAACTATGTTGTTTAAACTCAAGAGCGGTTTTGTTCCATGCTTATATTGTTGACCACACCTTCAGCAGGACCAAGCCATAAATAAATATTTGCTGGTTTGTGTTGATTGAATGATTTAAGATAAATAAACAACCTCAAATGCCTACTGAGGCCAGATAATGTAAATTGGAAAAGCAAACAGCAGGGAGTGGGGTGAACAGGAGCACCCTAGGTTCCTCTAAAGGGTGTGGCTTCAACCACACTTCAAGCCTATTTTGCACTTTTGGAAAATGGATCCCGGGTTGTCAGAGCTTCTGGTTTTCCAAGAGATGCTGGAATCTGGGTTTTTCATGCAATCCCTCCATGTTTAAAATGTTGGTCATCAATTCAAATTTTTACAATACATTTTGAAAGCCAATACTGTAAACCAAACTAAACACTTCTAGGGAGTCCATGCAACGAATTTGCAATCTTTTCATTAAGCAGCACAGCTAATATGAAAACACGCTTTTTTTTTTCTTTTTCTTTTTTAAGACAGAGTCTTATTCTGTTGCCCAGGCTGGAGTGCAGTGGTGCGATCTCGGCTTACTGCAACCTCCGCCTCCCAGGTTCAAGCGATTCTCGTGCCTCAGCCTCCCAAGCAGCTGGGACGACAGGCGTGCACCACCAAGGCTAGAAAATCTTTCGTATTTTAGTAGAGACGGGGTTTCACCATATTGGCAAGGCTGGTCTCGAACTCCTGGCCTCAAACGAACCCCCCGCCTCGGCCTCCCAAAGAGCTGGAATTACAGGCTTGAGCCACCGCGTTCGGCGAAAACACACATTTTCTAAGAAACTGATTGCTGGGAAGGCTCCAGTGGGTAAGAGCTCTTGCTCTCTGTGGGCCTGCCTGGGTCGGGATCGGGGCAGTGCTCTCTGCCTAAGTGAACCTGGGCAATTTTCGGCAAACCTCAGTTTCCACACCTGTAAAGTAGCAACGGTTGTTCTGAAGACGGAATGAGAAAATGCATGCCAAAGCCCTTAGCATGAAGCGGCTGCCAGTAACCGTTAACTACTCCTAATTACTACTCTTCATAATAGAATTACTCATGGCCTCGCCAAATATTGTGCAAATATCACGTTCCCAGGTAGCTCATTCCTCCCACAAAAGATCTGAACGTTTTCCTTATGATAACGATCCACCTGTTTTTGCTAAACATCCAGAATGGGCGATATCGACCTATCTGGAAGCTCACACACAAACCCCTTCCCAATTCAAACACGATGTTCTTTCTGGCTGGCACCAGGGCTTCTGTTTGCAGTGACTTCCTGGAACCCGGCGCCTTCTCACAGGGCCTCTGGTTCTCCTCTGCGGTGATTACGGTTCTTCCCATTTCCCTTCCCGGTTACTGCCCATACTCCTCAAGTTCGAAAAGTTTCCTTTTCCAATCTCTTTCCCGGGCTTGTTTACCCAAGTCTCTAATTGCCAAGGCCTTTGGTCTCTCCCCACCCACAACTTTCCTCCTGGGAAAACTTTCCTCCTGGGAAAACCCTTCTCCTCCCGCCACTCCCAGCTCCCGCCACCACGGCTGCTGACGACGTCCAGCGTTTGCAGATGGTCAAAGCCGACCCCCTTCTCCTCCCACCCCGTTTTGTAAGGAAGTAATTTCGCGGCCGAGGGCTCTGCGCCCCCAGCCGCGGGTCGGCGCCGCCGCGGGTCGGGAGCGTGTCCGGGCAGGTCGCGCTCGGCGGGGTACTTCCCCGCCCGCCTGGGTCGCGCGTCCGCTCCCGGAGCGCCTTCTGTGGGGCGGGGACAGGGGCGTGCCCGGCGTCTAGTTTCCCTACGTCACCGGGGAAGCTCTCATTGGACAAAAGCGTGGTCTCTGGCGCGGGGACCTCAGAGTTTCCCGGGCACTCACCGAGTGTACTTGGCAGCTCTGCGCGTCCGAGTAGTCAATCCCGGCACCCCTGCCCGCGGGTCTGTTGGTGTTCAGCTCGCGTCCTGCAGACGTCCGACGCGCTCCAGTTGGAGACCGAGGTTCCCGGGCTCTGTAGCTGAGTGGGCGGCGGCACCGGCGGAGATGCCTGGAAAGAAGGCGCGCAAGAACGCGCAACCGAGCCCAGCGCGGGCTCAGGCAGGTACCGACCCGCTGGGGCCAGCGAAGACCAAGGCTGGGCGGAGTCGGGGCCGAGGTGGAGGTCTCGGTCGGGGCGGGCTCAGCCCGTCGGTGCTCGGGCACAGACAGCGCGGGGGCTCAAGGTCGGGCCAGGTCTGCGCCCTGGCGCGAGCCTTAGGGGCGCCTCCAGAAAGTTCTTCGGGGGTTTTCCCCAGGACGGCTGGGACTGCAGGGACGGCAGGGACGGCGAGGGACCAAGCCGGATTAGGGATTGGGATGCAGCTGCATTTCACCAGAGGCAAAAAGCTCCTCTCCTCCTCCCCACTTGCCCTTCCGCGGGGCCACGAGGAACAAGTGCAAGTGTAGGCGGCTGCTTCTGGGAGAAAGTCATTGTCGCGGCAGAAGGGGCAAGAGAGGACTCCGGAGACCGCCTGGACTCCCAGCCCTTCCAGAGACGGCCCCACAAGGGCAACCAGTGTTCAGGAGCCTAGAAAATCTTGTAACATTTAAATAATCGATCTTGTGGGAGGTGGGGATAGGAGAATAGGAGTTAGTCCGCTCCCTTTTTTCATTCATTCATTCTTTCTCACTCCCCGCCCCCATACTTACAACTCCATCATAACTTTTCAGGCCAGCGCCCAGGCCCCATCCTTTTTCTAAATTTAACCAGAGCCCGAAATCTGTGTGGGCCATACTGCTATTGCATCAGACGATTATACGCCCCCCCCCCCTTTTAAGTTACTTTCATTTTATAGAGCTCCTGGGGCGTACTAAGGAAGTGGAAGTGGTACTTTGCAAATGTGACCATGCCTAAGTTGGTAACAGGCCTAAGATGGTAACAGGCTCATGCCTAAGTTGCTAACAGTCTCATGCCTAAGTTGGTAACAGTGTCTGGCTCTTGTGTAGGATGGAAAAAACTTTGTCTACCTTTTGTGATGTCCTAGGATTCTGACCGTGTTTCTTCCTGAAGGATCTTACCTGTGCATAGCACTTTCTGGTCCGACTTAATTCCCGAGAATAAGAAGCAGCACAAAGTTCCCCTTAAACTTGATTTGATTGATACTAATACATTTATAGGGGTGTAACTGCAATTTTTAAAACATGAAGGAAGTGACCAGGAACTATTTTCTGCCTTGTTTTCTACAGTTTTGGTGAAAGGGATCACTTTTCCACTTAGAATTTAGGGCTTCCAGTGTTGGATGCTGAATGTTATTTGGTGTCTCTTTTTTATTTTTAGGACTGTGCATTAATATGTCTCAATCTCTGTAGACAACATGTCTATGTAAATACTTCCCAAAATGTTTGATCCTGTAGCCCATAAAGAATAACGTCTTAGGAGATTTATTAGGTCTCTTGGTGTAGGAGTTAGGAAAGATTTCACTCACCTCTTGTAGAGAGAAATTGGTTGAAATATATGTTTAAAATTTTGCTTTACTATATATTTACAGCTTTGATTTATTTTGAACCTAAATATAGTATTTTCAGGGTCAATTTATAAAATAGACCAGATTTTAATTTGTAATCATGATTTTTAATGTTTGTAGTCGTGAAGTGAACCCAGAAGACCTCAAGCTGCTCTTTGAAATATTCAAGAAAATTGAAATTATAGTCGGTATAGATATGATATTATAGTCAGTATAATGTTAACTGCACTTACTGAAAAAAGTGTACTTGGAAATTATAAGCATTATTTTCTTAATATTCAGTTTAGAATAACTCAGTTCCAAAAGTAGTAAATATGTGAATTAAACATCACTTATTTTCTGCTCCTCTCATTCCCATAAAGGCAAAGGATTGGTACAGAATGGGGTTATAGGAAGAAGTGGGGTTACATTAAAATAGAAATGTTTAAATTATTTTAGAGAATGTGGACTTAATTTTAGAATAAGATTTTATGAATCTTTTATGAGAAAATAACAGAGTTTTTTAACGAGAGAAAGAATACATTTAGATTTGCCTATATAATGAGGGTATAACCTAAGCTGTAAATTATTGCCATTTGAAAATCAAATCCTACTTGAAAGCCACACAGAACTTGACTTCTGTTTCCCAGCCAACCTTAAATGAAAGAGAAAAAGATGACATCATCTAAGGCTGGTAAAATGACTAGTGCTACTCTTTGTACTATTTGACATATTTGAAAGTAAGGTAACACTTGCCTCATCCAGGATGCATTTTTAAAAAACTCGAAGTAAATGTCTTTATTCTTACTTCAACGATTGCTTTCGGTGAGTCACAATGTGTGTGTGTGTGTGTGTGTGTGTGTGTGTGTGTGTGTGTTTTCCATTTGGAAAACAGGTGCATATAAAGCCAAAGTTAAGAGAAATGCTTCGTGGGATACTCAGTTTGTCACTAGTGTGGGCGTATTAGGTCTTGCTGGTTACAGTTTGTAATGTCATCAGTGTTAATGTCCATATTTTGCTTTCCTTCTCAGAGCTCGAAGTCGAGTGTGCTACTCAACTCAGGAGATTTGGAGACAAACTGAACTTCCGGCAGAAACTTTTGAATCTGATAGCCAAACTCTTCTGCTCAGGAACCTGACTGCATCAAAAACTTGCATAAGGGGACTCCAAACGAGAATTTTTCTCAGGAGGTGCACGTTTCATCAATTTGAAGAAAGATTGCATTGTAATTGGGAGGAATGTGAAGGCACATTCACGGGTGCCCTTGGAAACGGAAGATGGAATACATCAAAGTGAATTTCTGCTCGAGATTTCCCAGATTATCATTCTTTGGGATGAGAGAACATTATAAAATCACTTTGTTTGTTTTAAAGCAAGAATGGAAGACCCTTGAAAATAAAGAAGTAATTATTGACACATTTCTTTTTTACTTAGAGAATTGTTCTAGTGTTTTTGCTGAAGGTTACTGCTGGCCTGGTGTAAAGGGAGATGACCGATGATTAGACTGGGCGTCTGGGAAGACACAGTTCAGTGCTTTGTTGTTGCTGTTTTTGATGTTTTGCTTTTCAATGCCAACTCAGCACCATGTATATGATTCAGTTTATACATATTACCTTGTTATAAGGAAAAAATTCATTCTGAGAACACTGAAATGTTAGAGTCAATGTTAATTTCTTAGGTCACTACATAACATAAAATCATTTGTTTCTTTTGACTCAAATTGTATGGCTTCTGTTCAGATGATCTTTCATTCAATGTGTTCCTGTTGGGCATTAGTGGAAACCATGGAAAACTGGAAAATAACTTTGAAAAAATTGGATTAGAAGTATAGGAGGGTTACTTGGGGCCAGTAAATCGGTAGACTGAACATTCAATATAATAAAAGAACACAGGGATTTTGTATAACCAGGGATAATTAAAAGAAAAAAGAAGTTGATTTTTAATTGATGTTTTCAAAACTTAGTAAAACAAATATTCAGAAGTAACTTGATAAGAAATGAATGTTTTCTTTTTTTTTTTTTTTTTTTTTTTTTTTTTTTTTTTTTGAGACAGGAGTCTCGCTCTGTCCCCCGGGCTGGAGTGCAGGTGGCCAGATCTCAGCTCACTGCAAGCTCCACCTCCCGGTTCCCGCCATTCCTCCATGCCTCCAGCCTACCCGAGTAGCTGGGACTACAGGCGGCCCGCCACTCGCCCAGCTAGTTTTTTTTGTATTTTTAGTAGAGACGGGGTTTCACCGTGTTAGCCAGGATGCTCGATCTCCTGACCTTGTGATCCTCCCATCTCGGACCTCCCAAAGTGCTGGATTACAGGCTTGAGCACCGCTCCCGACCAGAATGAATGTTCTAAAGAAGTTTTCTAAAGATTTGGAAAATTGCTCCTTGTCACATTTTTAGTTAGTGTAACCCTACAAGGACTTTTTAATATAAATTAAGAATATTTTTATAATTGGAATATACTTTTCTTAAAAAAAAGGAACAGATAGTTCTCATCTAGAATGAAAGTTCCACATATGCATCAGTGAATATATGTATCTACACATACTTACTTATATGGATATCTGTATAGATAATTTGTATTAGAGTATTATATAGATTCTTAGAAGGGTCTCAAGTAAGTTTCATTTTTTATTTGGGCTATATACAGTCCTTAAATGCATAAAAGAAAGAATGCCATGATTTTATTTCAGCAGAAATAGTTTTATTTATTTTGCCTATTTATAGTTAAAATATTTTCTTTAGTTGGAAAATGTGTATTGAAGTTACGTTTTGAGTTACAAGAGTCTTATAACTACTTGAATTTTTAGTTAAAATATCTTAATGTAGGTTATAGTCACTTTAGATGGAAGATTACCTCACATATGTTTTCTTCAGTATTACTTAAGATTGTTTATTTAGTGGCAGAGTTTTTTTCTTTTCAGCCTAGAGGCAGATATCTTACCATCTGGTATTTGTGGTCTAATTTGTATTTAAATATATGTACACATAGAAAAGTTGATACTGTGGCAGTAAACTATTAAAAGTTTTCCGTGTTCTTCTCTGTGTGTTAATTTTGTCTTCATCTTGTAAGCTGCTAACTAGTAAGTGTTCATTATCAAGCCAAAGTATTTTAACTGATTTCCATCAGCAGGCATCCTCTGACCTTCTGACCACACTGTCTCCTCCCAGTAGCTGGAGCAGAAAATTTAGGAGAATTTGCATGATTTCTGCTGTCAAGGGACTTACACTTTAATTGGGAGGGAAAATAGTGAAAAATAGGAAATGAATGCCCTACATAGGTCCTTTTTTTTTTTCTTTTTTTTTCTTCTGAGACAGAGTCTTGCTCTGTCCCCCAGGCTGGAGTGCAGTGGCATGATTTTGGCTCACTGCAACCTATGCCTCCCGGGTCCGAGTGATTCTTGTGCTAAAGCCTCCCCACCGCGCCACCACACTGGGCTAATTTTTGTGTTTTTAGTAGAGATGGGGATTTCACCATGTTGGCCAGGCTGGTCTTGAACTCCTGGCCTCAAGTCATCTGCCGGCCTCGGCCTCCCAAAGTGCTGGGATTACAGCCTATAGAGATTCATGATCTCATTAGAGGTGTTTTGTGAGCTGGCATCCTTGACTGCTCCTGGGTCTGTCTGGCAAGAGGAGCTACAGTACGGTTTCCTTTTTGGCGACCTCACACTTCTTCCTCTGCTTCCAGCGCTAGAGTAGCAAAGATTGCTTCATCTGAGGTTAGTCATGTGCAAAAGTAGATGTAACTCAATGGCCTTCCTGTTTGAGTGTGTGAACTAAAAGATACCCCTAGTTTTTAGCTTCGATCTGGGAGCCACATCTTCACCCCACCCCTGCCCTGGGAAAGAGTCAGCTGACACCTTAGAATGTGAATTGCCTTCTTAAAATAGGAAACGTGGGGAAAGGAGGAGGAGTTACTAGAGGAAAAGAACCGAAGAGCTGAAGGATGCGGGGGTTATGGGCAAGATATATAACAATGCCTGGAGGGAAAGACTTTCGTCTGGGAAAGTGGGGTGGGGGCGGGAGCTTGGCTTCAGAAAGGGTGGGGACAAACTGCATGGTTGGATTTGAGAATCACTGGAAGAGTAACTCCTGTCCCTAAGACTCTTCGCATAGCCAGAATTGTTTTGCTAAAAGTGCACCTTATTAGTTCTCGCCACCACTAGAAAACAAATAAGGAAAAAAAGTGTACCTTAAGCTCTTCTTTTATATAAAGAGTAACACATGAAGGCTTAGGCACAGAGTCACAATCTTCAGGTTTTAGAACTATGTATTTTTTTGAGAGTCATATTTTGAAGTTAAAAAATGTCCAAGATATTCAGGCACTTCTAATTATATCTGTTGACTGACAACAACTGTTAGCTTTTAAATTTGCATTTATATTATAAAAGAAAATGTATCTACCCGTGAATAAGCTGTTCTTCAAAGAACTGTGTGTTGTGATTTGGATTTTGGAAACCATTGCAATAACTCTATAAACCCCTCCCTGCGCCACTTCCTCTCCTCAATCACTGAGCAGAAACCACCTAAAGGGTCAAAAATCCTGTAAATCTCCTTGTCAGTCGTCAAAGGGGACGATCCATCAGGAAGAGAACCAACACCTTAAAAATAGATTTCTTAGGTCACTACACAACGTAAAATCATTTGTTTCTTTTGACTCAAATTGTATTGCTTCTGTTCAGATGATCTTTCATTCATTCAGTGTGTTCCTGTGGTAACTGGAAGTGGTGTGACTGGAAGTGGTGTGATACAAGGAGTATCCCACTTTAGAATCCTGAAGCTGGACTTTCAAGGCAAAATCACGAATGAGCTGTGTGACCGTGGCAAGACAACCTCTCTGAGCCACAGTTAATCTGAGATTGAGACTTAGATCATCTTTAAGGTCCCTGAAGTTGGAATCATAAAATGGGGTGGCAAAGCAGTCTGAAGAAGGTCTCCCACCCTAGTTCCAAGTCTGTTGGCCCCCACTTCTGAGCTCATTTCAGACACTGTAAGAGGGAAGTTAAGGGTTTGCAAAAAGAAGCAGGGGAGTGGGATTTTAAAAGACCTCCCAAAATTTCTGTTTTCTGGATTCTTCTCCCAAACATTGACTCTAAGTCTTAGAGGAGGTTGCGTGGGAACCTCTTGGACTTGTATTTTCTTGGAAAGGAGAGTTTGCTACGCATGCAAGCTTTCCCAGTGGTGATATCACTGCCAGAATTCCTTCTTATGTGTAGCTGAAAATAGATAGGGTCACCTGATAGACACACCCTGCCGTGTCATCACGTGAATTTTCTCAAGTAATAGTTCATGGTTAAAGAGCAAAACATTTGTCAACACCGCCCAGGCACTAACTTTAGTTTCTCTTTTAAACACTTACAGAAATCTGTTCAGCCAATTCAGGGGGAAACATTCATGCTCACGATTTATTCCCTTATGGTTTTCTTCCAAGTATGCCATTCTTAAAATCACCAGAGAAACGGGAGAGTTGATAAGAGTTATAGATGGGGATTTTGGATTCTTTAATTTAGCAAGTTATTAACCACATGCTCTGTGCACCTCCCAACCACGACCCTGCCCCGATCCATTCCATGTAATCTATGCTCTCTGCCATTAGAAATTGCTCAGTGCGAGAAGCCTCGGCTTGGGTTTACACTGTGCAATAAGATAGAACAGAACAACATAGAATGTGCAAAGAACTCCTTGGTATTTCTTGTGTTTTAGGGAAAAGGCCTCTATTGTTCTTCTCATGCTCTGTCACTATGATCTCTAGCAGAGCCTATGAGATTTGCCCATTTCCAAATTCACATCTTTACTCAGCCATTTTCAAAACGACTATGTCCCTCTTCCACAGTTGTCATTGTCATTGCCTTTGGTTTCAGAATTGTCTTTTTGCCACTTTGTGTGAATCTGGATGAATATTTGATCTCTGTTTTCTTATAAACTGGTCTAAAATATATCTATTTCAAAGCATCGTTGAGAATCAAATGAGAGGAGATGAACACAGTGCCTGGTTCACAGTCAGTGTCCATTAAGTGTGAGTTAACTTTCCCGACAAGACAGAGGGAGGGTTAGAGATCAGCTTTCTTACAAAGCTATGGAAGATCTTACCCAATTAAGATCGTTAGACTGAACCGAAACCTTTCAAAGGAAGGTGGGTAGGGCAGTGGTGGAGCTGGAGGGGAAGTGGCAGTTTTTCCTTTGATGAGGCCATCTGCTTTTAATTTATAAACTCTTAGTAATGGTAAACTGCTTTTTTTTTTTTTATCTGGTATACAACAGGTTTCACAAGCACTATTTAATTGTCCATATCTCCTTGTATGTATTCATATAAAAATTCAGGTCCTGATTTACATAATAACATTTCAGGAAGTAGAAAGAAAGTTCCAGTCTAGTTATTTTTGACTGGGGTAAGGTTAGATTTGGGTACAGTAATTTTTCAAAAGGGAATCTTGAAATGCTCTCCCTAAGACAAAAAATGCATTAATTTGGGAAACACAGGTCAAATTCCAGCTGCCTTTGTTTTTGGCTTTAGGGAGTCAGTTGCACGCATCCACAGGGGTGCAATAGTGCTACTTTAAGACTATACTTATATGACTCATATATACTTACATATATATGTATATACATATGTACACATTTGAGTATATACTAATAGGAACAAAACTTCCACTAGATAAATACTACTTACTGACAAACCCATTATGTGCCAAATACTTTAGAAACATAAATTTATTAATTCAGCTGGTGCTCATACACTGCTATTGGGAAGGTATGATGATCTTTTTCATTCTATAGTCAAGGAAGCAGCCTCAGAGAAGCAGCAGTGTCCTCAAAGTCCCAAAGTAGTCAATTGGCAAATGAGGAGAAGTCACAGGATTTGAACTTGGGCCTTTCTTTCTTTCTTTCTTTTTTTTTTTTTGAGACAATCTTGCTCTATTGCCCAGGCTGGAGTGCAGTGGCGTCATCTCGGCTCACTGCAGTCTCCACCTCCTGGGTTCAAGCGATTCCGTGCCTCAGCCTCCTGAGTAGCTGGGATTACAGCCTCACACCACCACGCCTGGCTAATTTTGCAATAAAGACAGGGTTTTGCCATGTTGGCCAGGCTGGTCTCGAACTCCTGACCTCAAGTGATCTGCTCTCCTCGGCCTTCCAAAGAGCTGGGATTACGGGTGTGAGCCACCTCGCCCGGCCTGAACTTGTGCCTTTCTGACCTCAAAATTCTTTTATCTTCCTACCACAATGCGACTGCCTCCCAGCGTGGGGCTGGAGGCAGGATCCCCATCCCAGTGCAACGCTGGTTTGTTTTCCATCCAGCGTCTCATTAATTACAACCAAGGTTTACACCTCTGGGTGTTCCGAGAAAGGCTGATGATTAAGCCAGCTGATATGAAAAAAAAAAAAAAAAAAAATAGAGCGATCATTGTTTATCTGGTATATGGGCTTTCCAATCTGCAGGAATAAATGAGACTAACCCTATAAACTGTCTCACTTGCTAGGTAGTGCAAGCCAGCCAGGCACAGTCATATGGCATCTCACTCCCGGAGGGATTTTGTGGGGGAGGAGAATAGAATTAATTCTGAAAGAAACAGCATTCATGGGCTCGCATTTTACCAACTTAAGCCAAAACAGCACCTACTGAGACAGACCTGCAGGAGCTATTTGTAAATGGAAAGAAAGGTATTAAAAGAAGCCTGTCAAAACAGCAACGGGTGTGTTTTTTCAGCTCCCCTGCAGTATCCACCCTATTTCAGCAAGTCTAGGCAGAAGTCAGGAAGGAAGAAAAAATGGTTGCCACTACTTTTAAAAAAACCAAACAACCGAGAACATCTAGACTAACCAGTGTATGTTTGTGATGATTCATTTTGGACAAGTGTTGGGAACCCGTCAGAAATCAATGGGTGGTTACATTGTGAAATCCTCTGGTTTCACAAAGCCTGCATTTTTAGTAAGAGATTCCCAAATGCTGTCTTCAAGAAACATGCGTTTATTGATTCATCAGGAAAACACTCCCCTTTTCCTATCTGAATAAAAATGACACAATACAGCGCTGGTCACTGAAGTGAGAAAACAGCTCCTTCACCACTTTCGAAATCTTTACTGATGTTATATTAAAATGAACAGGCTTCTGAGAACTAGCAAGTCAAGACTTAAACTTTAACTTTCAAATTGTTTATAGAGGAATATAAGGAAGTCAGGCTAATAACTTATCAATGACTCCTGAGCTATCCTGGTATTGAGAGACCTTTCCCAGAGTCTTGGAAAGCACCTAGTCTGGATGATAAATCTAGGCTTTTTTTTTCTGAACTTAAAATTAACATAAACAAGGACAAAGGGCAGTAACAAGACGTCAGTGTGTTACTTGCCAACCATACTATTTTGGAATAAGTTGGCTAAATTAAAAGTATGTATACTTGCTTAAAACAGACTTTGCTGTAAGTTTCAATCCACATTATCTTATAGTTACACTGAAATTTTTTCTTTAAAGTTACACTGAAATTTTTCTTTAAAGTTACACTGAAATTTTTTCTTTAAAATATTGTGGGAGGCCACAACCATTGACCCTTCTCTTTATGAAAGCATTTTATTGTTTCATCCTTAATGAATATGGAAATTTCTTTGGTACTGGCTTGCCTCTGACTGTCCCGCTTTTAAAATTGAAAGTCCCTTGGCCAGGTGCTGGTGGCTCATGCCTGAAATCCCAGCATTTTGGAAGGCCAAGGTGGGAGGGTCTCTAGAGCCTGGGAGTTCAAGACCAGCCTGGGCAATGTGGTGTAGCTCTATCTTTACTAAAAATACAAAAATTAGCCAGGCATGGTGGCATGTGCCTGTAATCCCAGCTACTTGGGAGGCTGAGGCACCAGAATTGATTGAACCCGGGAGGCGGAGGTTGCAGTGAGCAGAAACCGAGCCACTGTACTTCAGCCTGGGTGACAGAGCGAGACTTCATCTCAAAAAATAAAATAAATAAAAACAAGCTGGGCGTGGTGGCTTATGCCTGTAATCCCAAAACTTTGGGAGGCTGAGGTGGGTGGATCACCTGAGGTCGGGAGTTTGAGACTAGCCTGGCCAACATAGTGAAACCCTGTCTCTACTGAAAATACAAAAATTAGCCAAGCATGGTGACGCTATGCCTGTGGTCCCAGCTACTCGGGAGGCTGAGGAAGGAGAACTGCTAGAACCCAGGAGCCAGCGGTTGCAGTGAGCTGAGATCATGCCACTGCACTCCAGCCTGGGTGACAGAGCGAGACTTCATCTCAAAAAATAAATAAAATAAAATAAAATAAAATAAAATAAAAATAAGTAAAATAAAACTGAAAGTACCATGTCCTGGAAATGCTCTCACTTCCAGGCAAATCAGGCGAGTCACCCTTGTAAGGCTGTAATGTGATTCCATGTGAAACTTTAGTAGATTTAACCCTAAGAATCTATATCTAAGCAGCTATATCCCACTACATTTTTTTTTTTGAGACAAGGTCTTGCTCTGTTTCCCAGGATGCAGTGCAGTGGCACAATCTCAGCTCACTGTAACCTCCTCTAGACTCTTGGGTTCAAGGGATTCTCCTGCCTCGGCCTCCCTAGTAACTGGGATTACAGATGCGCACCAGCACACCTGGCTAATTTTTGTATTTTAAGTAGAGTTGGGGTTTCACCATGTTGGCCAAGCTGGTCTCAAACTCCTGACCTCCTCCCATTTCAGCCTCCCAAAGTCCTGGAATACAAGCATGAGCACCACACCCGGCCCCCAATTGCTTTTTTTCACCACTTTTCACTCACTTGTGAGAAGGATATAATCATTATTCCCTGCCTACCACAAGTTTCACTAGGAGATTAAAAGATACCACGGAGTCAAAGCTCTCAGCCCAGGGCATGACTGTTCATAAGCCACTAGTAAATGGCTAAAAAAAAAAACTTTGTAGGATTACAGAGAGTTTACAGAAGCCAAATGTTATCATAGTTGTTGGAATTATTAAGTACAAAATGAGTGAAGAGATAAAGACATTCCTCCTGATTTATGGACTTTACAGTTGAGGAGACAGATGAACACAACCAGATGAAATATCTGCAAATGGTTCAGAGCTCAAAGTTATAAGCCAACAAAGTATTCACTAGAAAAAAGAAAAAAATGTCTGGGTGCAGTGACTCACTGCTACAATCCCAGCACTTTCAGAGGCCAAGGTTGGGGGATTGCTAGAGCCCAGGAGTTTAAGACCAGCTTGGGCAACATGAAGAAACTCGTGTTAAAATAAAAATTAAAAATAATTAGCCAGCATGGTGGAGTGTGTCTGTAGCCCCAGCTACTTGGTGGGCTGAGGCTGGAGGTTGGCCGGAGTCCAGGAGGTCTAGGCTGCAGTGAGCCGAGAATGTGCTACCACACTCCAGCTTGGGCAAGAGAGAAAGACTGTCTCAAAATAAGAAAAAAAAAAAAAGTCAGGTAATATCAGTTACTTTTTATTTCAAGTAAAGGAAGGTGTTTATTTCACAATCAGATAAGTTATTTTATTGTCAAAATCAATAGTGACTTAATTAACGAGCAAGTCTATCAAGTTATTATTGGGACTGCTTTTCCAAAAACTAGTTGCTTTATTGACTTCCTCAAATATACTGTACTTTTGCCATGTTGTAATCTGTCTTCCATCTCCATTTTTTTCCACAGTTACTGTTTTCCTAAAGGTCTAGTGGTCTAATTGCCACATCCAAAGGCCTTTTTTTACATTGCATCATGCTAAACCTCTGAGCGTCATCTCTTTCTTCAAACTCATGTAAAGTGATTGGCACTTGTCTCCGCACCTCGAGTCCTCTTAACTCTACTTAGCAAGTTCCTCTTCCCTTTTGTTCCTTAAATGTCAGTTTCACAAGGTTCATCTTTCAACCATGTTGTCTAAGAGTAATGACCTCATGTATCCTCTTTAAGCTAATTGATTTTCAATTTTCGTCTTTCATCTGGCTTCTCTCCCCCTCTCCCAAGCTCTGTCTCTCTGCTTCCCTTTTAAGAATTTGTTTATGCTTTTTATGAACTCTGGATTTCTTTCTTTTCTCATTTTTGCTGCTCAAAGCTCTGTTATCCTTCAAGGTCCATGTCAAAATCCATTTCCTCTGAGAATTCTTTTCCGATTTTTCAGAACAGAAAGGGCATTCTATCTTTTAGACTCCCATAGCACATTTTTCTTTTCTAGATCCTTACCTCATTGTTGGTTCATTATGGACAAGTGTTGGGGACCTGGCAGGAAAAAATGGGTGGTTATATTATGAAATTCTTTGATTTCATGAAGGTTACTTTTTAGTAGGAGGTTTCCACATGCTCTGTCTTCAAGAAACACACATTTATTAATTTGTCAGAAAAATACCCCTCTTTTCCCATTTGAAAAAAAAAACTTGTGCAATACAATACAGCACATGAAATTATAGGCATAATACGTTTTGTCTGCCTCTTCAACTTGATTATATGTTCCTATAGTTATAACATAGATATAATTTATTTTCCCTCTGCTTCACTTAGCAAAATGACTATTATTCATTTGTTCACTCATTCATTCATTCATCCATAAAATAATTTTTGACCAGATGTGCCAAGAACTATTTGACACTAGAGATACTGAGATAGAATAACCAGGAGGACATACTACAGCCTCAAATGTCTCAAAGTCTAGTGAGAACAACAATTCAAAAATTAATTAAAGGCTTAATTACAATTAAACCTTTAAATACAGTGGTAGGAGGTGAGTAGAAAGCACTGTGGAAGCTCTGAAGAGGCTCACAAAATGTGTGTGTGTGTGTGTGTGAGTCTGGCAGGAAGGACTGAAGTCTTCATGGAATAGAGGTTGCCTGAAATGATTGTTTTAGTTACATATTACTGTAACAAATTACTCAGAAATTTAGCAGCTTAAAACAATATGCATTTATTGTCTTATAGTTTCTGTGGATCAAGATTCTGGGCATGGATTAGCTGGATTGTCTCCTTCAGAGTCTCTGACAAAGCTGCAATCAAGTTGTTGGCTAGGGCTGTGGTCTCAACTGAAGGCTCCAGTGGAGAAGGATTCATTCTAAGCTCTCTTGTTGTTGTTGGAAGGACTTGATTTTGACACTGTTGTTGCCTGAAGGCCTCAGTTCCCAACTGGCAGTTGTCAAGAGGCCATCCTCTATTTTTTGCCGCCTAGGCCTCTCCAGCCTGCTTCCTCAAAAGGAACATTTGAGGAGAACTAGAGACAGAAAGTACAAACAAGATGGAAGTCACAGTCATGTGTAATCTAATCATGGAAGTGACCTCTTGTCCCTTTCATTATATTCTATTTCTTAGAAACAAATCACCAGGTCAGACCTATACTTGAGGAAAAGGGGTCACACAGGATGTGAAAAGTAGGAGTTGGGGATTCTTGAGTTTTTTCTTTTTTTTTGGCAGGGTCTTGC
Source organism: Rhinopithecus bieti (assembly GCF_001698545.2). Lineage (NCBI taxonomy): Eukaryota > Metazoa > Chordata > Mammalia > Primates > Cercopithecidae > Rhinopithecus > Rhinopithecus bieti. The sequence goes on from NW_016804196.1 coordinate 240,986, forward strand.
TTTTTCAAACCCAGGTTGGAGTTTAGTGGCACAATCAGAGCTCACTGTAGCCTTGACCTCCTGGGCTCAAGGATCCTCTCACCTCAGCCTCCTAAGTAGCAGAGACCACAAATGTGTGCCACCATGCCTGGCTAAGTTTTAAAAATTTTATGCTTATTTATTCATTTTTCTGACATAGGGTCTCACTCTGTTACCCAAGCTGGAGTGCAGTGTTTTGATCATGGCTCACTGCAGCCTTGACTTCCTGGGCTCAAGTGATGCTCCTAACTCAGTTTCCCATGGAGCTGGGACCACATGTACATGTCACTACTCCCCGCTAATATTTTTTTAAATTTTTGGTAGAGATGGGATCTCTCTATGTCTCCCAGGCTGGTCTCAAACTACTGGCCTCAAGCTTTCTTCCTTCCTTGGCTTTTCAAAGTTCTGGTATTACAGGTGTGAGCCACTGTGCCCGGCCAAGGATCCATTATTAAAGGCTGTCCACCACCACAATGAGTCTTAAAGAATACGAAGTTAACTCAGGATATCTTGCTCAGGCAAATGCATGATGAAGAGAATGCATATGGCAACGTGCATAGGAGATACTTTGGTGCTGCTGGGTTTTAAAGTTTAAAGTAGGGGCCGGGTACGGTGGCTCACACCTGTAATCCCAGCACTTTGGGAGGCCGAGGTGGGCGGATCATGTGGTCAGGAGATGAAGACCATCCTGGCTAACATGGCGAAACCCCGTCTCTACTAAAAATACAAAAAAAAAAAAAAAAAAAAAAACTTAGCCGGGCATGGTGGCAGGGGCCTGTAGTCCCAGCTACTCGGGAGGCTGAGGCAGGAGAATGGCGTGAAACTGGGAGGCAGACCTTGTAGTGAGCCGAGATCGTGCCACTGCACTCCAGCCTGGGTGACAGAGCAAGACTCCATCTCAAAAATAAATAAATAAATAAATAAAGTTCAAAGTAGGAGATGAAGGATTCGAGGCTGGAGAGTTAAGCAGGGCCTGGTTTGTCATATGAAGGGGCTTTATCTTGCTAGTATAAGAAGAGGTAACTGGAATGTTGACATTTTAGGTATCTCAAGCTGGTGCCTAGATAGAAGATAGATTTGAGAGGGATAAATCTAGAATCTGAGAAGCCAGAAGGTGATTGCTGTAGAAAGATGATGAAGACCTCAGTGTTGGCAGTCTTTTAGGGTAGGAGAAGAGGAAATGGGCTTGAGATATTAAAAAAGATAAAGTGGATTGAATTTTATTTGTTACATCTAGGGACACATAGGGAGAAACATCTTTCAGACAGCATGGATATTTATCTATGAAGTTCAGGAAATAACTTAGCTCCAAATTTGCCAGTCATATAAATATCAGTGGTGGGTCCAACTAGAAGAGCTGAACAGAGAATGAAATGAAAATGAATCTGGGGAATAGAAGGATGTAAAGAATGTACAGAGAAAGAGAGGCCTGAAAGAATAAGAAGGAACAATCAGAGATGAATGCCAAGAGAAAATATTGGCCAGGCACAGTGGCTCACACCTGTAATCCCAGAACTTTGAAAGGCCAAGGAAAGAGGAAAGCTTCAGCCCAGGAGTTTGAGGCCGGTCTGGGAAACATAGAAAGATCCCATCATTCAAGACAAAGGATGAGAGGTGTTCAGATGCAGCAGAGAAATCCATCAGGATAAAGATTGAACGCCACTTCCACATTCATTCATTCACTCAATTCTCTATTTACTGGGCACTGAGCTAGGTATGGGCCATGAACAAGACAGACATTTTTCCTTTCCCTAGGGAAGTTATACTCCAGTGGGTATGATGGACACTGGAGATAATTACAAGTACCCAAAGTAAATACAGAAAGTGCCATGAGCAAAACTAAGAGGGCACAAAATATTCAAGTAGAATCTTTTTAAAAAGCAGAGCAGGGGCACAGTTTTAAAGCTTCCATCAAGGAAACCTCTTTTACCAAGCCAGGCAGGAAGGCTGTTCTAGCAGCTCTCCTCTGTGGCTTAGGAGTCCCAGCTTGCTTAGAACAATTAAGACGTCTATCATTCGCTTTTTTTTTTTTTTTTTTGAGGCAGAGTCTCATTCTGTTGCCCAGGCTGGAGTGCAGTGGCATGATCTCGGCTCACTGTAACCTCCACCTCCTGGATTCAAGCAATTCTCCTGCCTCAGCCTCCTGAGTAGCTGGGATTACAGGCACTTGCCACCATACCCAGCTAATTTTTGTATTTCTAGTAGAGAAGGGGTTTTCACTATGTTGGTCAGGTTGGTCTCGAACTCCTGACTTCGTGATCCTCCTGCCTCAGCCTCCCAAAGTGTTGGGATTACAGGTGTGAGCCACCGCGCCTGGCCCAAGGTTTATCATTTCCTAAGGTAATTGTACAAAGTACCACAGACTAGGTGGGTTAAAGCAGCAAGAATTTCTTCTTTCACACAGTTTTGAGGTCTAGAGTTCAAAATCAAGGTGTCAGCAGGGTCATGCTCCCTCTGACACCTGTAAAGGAGAATCCTTCCTTGCCTTTTCCTAGCATCTGATTGTTTCTGGCAATCCTTGGCATTCCTCGGCTTGTAAATGCAACACTCCAACCTCTGTCTCTGTCACCACATGGCATTTCCCCGTGTGTCTCGGCCTTCCGTTCACTTTGTCGTCTTCTTTTAAGAACACCAGTCACACTGGATTAGGACTCATCCTAATGAACTCATGTTAACTTGATTATATATACAGACTTGATTTCCAAATAAGGCCATATTTACAAGGACTGGGAGTTAGGACTTCAACATATCTTTTGGGGGGGACACAATTCAACCCATAACAGGAGTTGTTTAAAATCAATTAGTAAAACTTCAGTAAGGACAGTTTCAGTAGACGGATGAATTTTAGTATTATTACAGGATTTGTCTGACATCTGCTCAATAAATGAATTAGACAAGATAGATGGTAATTGTTGCTTTTCTCAGTATCTATGGTACCGTGTTACGTCAGAGAAGACTGTTTCTGACTAGTGCTCACCACTGAGAAAGGAGAAAACATATTGGCCTGGCCTTTGCTAACTCACAGGCCTTAATGGCTGGGCTGAGTTTTTTTTTTTTTTTTTTTTTTTGAGACAGGGTCTTGAGTGCAGTGGCATGATCACTGCTAACTGCAGCCTCAAATTCTTGGGCTCAAGTGATCCTCCTGTCTCAGCTTCCCAAGTAGGTGGAACTACAGGCATGTGCTACCATGCCTGGCTAATTTTAAAAATTTGGTAGAGATAGGGTCTGACTATGTTGCCTAGGCTGGTCTCAAACTCCTGGGCTCAAGCGATCTGCCCGCCTCAACCTCCCAAAGTATTGGGATTATAGGTGTGAGCCACCACACCTGGCCTAGGACTGAGGTTTCTTAACTGTTCTCGGCCTCACTCTTCATTTGCCCAAAGAAAAGTCTGACCTGATAGGGGAGCCTCAGGCTGTCAGTGTCTCCCTGAAATTGTGTATAGAAGAGTTGTTTGTTTTTTTTCAGATGAAACCTATTGTACTTGTCACAGGAGTCTGTGACTCAGTAGCACTTAAGAGCCACTGGACTGGCTTTCCTACATTTAACTGCACATTAGAGTCACCTGCAGAGATTCAAATGCCCCATCTCAATCCCAGAGACTCTTATTCAATTGGTCTGTGAGAGAGCTTATCCACTGGTACTTTTTAAGTTCTAGTAATCTTGGTGTGCAGCTGGGTTGGGCACCACAGCACCAGACAATTCCTACACCCACCCTTTTGGCACTAATATTCATATTCTGATGCCCTCTGCTCTTTATATAAATAATATGGCATATCCCATCAAAACTACCATTGCCCTGGGGAGAGGGCTTGTTTAGAGCCTGCATATTAGGACTTAATATACTTCTGGGAAGCATTCCAAGACATTCCCTCAGGTTTCTGCTGGACTCCTCTGCTGCGCTGGGGTGGGGAGCTGGCTCCTGGGGCATCTCTCCCCTGCTTCCCATAGCACTGTGCATTCGGGGGAATCAGCTCCACAGAGGAAGTCACTGTGGAGCTTTGAAGGGGATGCACTGAGAGGGCCAACAGGGGGCTGCCAAGCGAGCCTCCAAAGTGGGAGGGGGGATGTCAAAGAGAGCCTCCAAAGTGGGAGGGGGAATGTCAAAGAGAAAGCGGGTGGCAAGCAAGAGGTGCTGGGGATGGGGTTATTAAATGCGAATCAGAAAAGTGAGCCAGTTCCTGAGCACAGGTCATAGCTGCCTTTGCAGGGTGACTCAGCAGGTTACTTTTCAGGAAGTGTTATTTCTTCATTTTCTGTTTCTTTTTAATGAGCCAGTGAAAGGCATCAAAAGAACAGATAAGTTACTAAGACTGAAAAATATTTCAGTTTCTTTTCTTTTCTTTTTTAAAAATTTTTTTAAAATAGAGACAGGGGACTGGGTGCGGTGGTAGCTCACGCCTGTAATCACAGCACTTTGGGAGGCCGAGTGGGCAGATCACCTGTGGTCAGGAGTTCAAGACCAGCCTGACTAACATGGTGAAACTCTATCTCTACTAAAAACACAAAAATTAGCTGGACGTGGTGGCGTGCGCCTGTAATCTCAGCTATGCGGGAGGCTGAGGCGGGAGAATCGCTTGAACCCCAGAGGTGGAGGCTGAAGTGAGCCAAGAGCATGCCACTGCACTCCAGCCTATGCGACAGAGTAAGACTCCATCTCAAAACAAAAACAAAAACAAAAAAAAGCAGAAAAACAGAGACAGGGTCTCCCTATGTTGCCCAGGCTGGTCTTGAACTCCTCGGCTCAAGCGATCTTCCTGCCTTGGCCTCCCAAAGTGCTGAGATTACAGGCGTGAGCCATTGCCCCCAGCCTTTTCGGTTTCTTATGCTAGATATGCAGATTGCATTAGTTGCTTAATTAGCCATCCACAAAAATAATCTAGTGATTCACACTTCTCTACTGTTGTCTGCAGACTGACACTGTATAAGACGGGTGCCTCTCAGACACTGATACACAAACCAAGGCTGACAGACGCTCAGATAGGATGGCCATTCCACAGTTGATGGCCCAGATACCCAGAAAGAAACATGGCCTCCCCCATTTGCCATTGATCTCTGCAGACAGGAAAGCTAGGTGTGGGTGTGCTGTGGATCGGGTGACGGACATGGCCCCTTAGGACTTAAAATTCTCCTGCTGGCAGCTGGCATGACTCAGCTTGTGTGCTTCAGCCAACATAGCATTGAGGCCAGGAAGGGTGGGGCTGAGGGCAGTGGAGCGGAGGAGATCTTCCCCAGTGGCTCTATTTTAAGTTACAGGGTCTTCTAACAGGTTTGGTAGGAACTGAAGTACTGGCTGAGGAGTGAGGACGGATTGCATAGTCTCGAGGTCCTTGGTTTAATAACAGTTTACACTTTCTGATTCCTTGATGTGTGCCAGCTTCTGTAGCTAGTGCTTTGCAAATATAATTTCATCTAATCCTTCCACCAACTCTGAGGGCTAAGTATCATTATCTGCATTTCTTTCTTCTCTCTCTCTCTCTTTTTTTTTTTTTTAAATAAAAAACAAGAGAGAACACTGAAGATTAGGAGGTTTAAAAGCCTGCCCAAAGTCAGAGGACTGAATGCAGAGGTAGTGACAAATATTAGATCTGTCTAAGTCTAATGCCTGTGTCCTCAAGCCTCACAATGTAGCCACCCGTGGCCTCTCCCCATGGGGAGTTAATTCAGTGAGCATTTGTTGAGGGCCTACAGCATGCCAGGTGCTTTGCTGGGCATGGTGGAGAATGCAGTGCTGACACATGTGGCCCCTGTTATCAAGGGGTCAGTATCCTCTAGGAGAACCACCCAGGGAAATTGCCAAATGTTCATTTTAGTCTCCATTTTATCTTTTACTGGTGGTGTGATCATGGCTGATTTATGTAGTCTGGGATAACATTTTTTTTTCCAGCTATTAAAAGACTATTGTGAATCCAGGCAGGAGAAAGGATGGGGACAGTGTGTTGAAAAGTAACAGGTGCTCAAAAAGTGAAACTTCATTCATCTTTCACAAGCTACCTGGATTTTGGCTGGCCTGGTTCTGAAGCAAAGGAGGCTCAGGCCAAGCTCAGGCATCTTGCCTCATCCAAGACTCTTTCTTTCTAAAGACCTCACATTCTGTCACTCCTTCAGCAAATCCTGGCAGCTGTGTCTTCTGAATATGGACAGAGTATGACCCTTCTCTATTCTCCTGCACACAGAGCCACTATCATTCCACACCTGGTTGCTATGGAGGCCTCCTAACTGGTCTCCAGCTTCTGCCCTTACTCCTCTTCAATCTCTGCTCAAATGTCATCTTATCAGAGAAGCCTGGAGTACCTGTTGAAAGACTGTGCTCCCTACCATCACTCACTGTATCCCAGCCTGCTTTATTCTTCTTCACCACTTGACATAGATCTGCTGATTTGTTGGTCGTCTGATGCCCTCTCTTGAATGTAGGGTCCTGAGGGCCAAAGCCTGGGCTCTTCCATGCACTGCTGTATCCCCCAGATCAAGAACCTGGCAGGCAAGGCAATGGGGTTACCATGCTTGACCTCTTTCAGTTTATTCTCAAACTGGTTTGCTCTTTATTTTTATTTTATTTTTTTAAATGAGATGGAGGAGTCTCCCTCTGTCACCCAGGCTGGAGTGCAGTGGCACGATCTTGGCTCACTGCAACCTCCACTTCCTTGGTTCAAGCAATGCTCTTGCCTCAGACTCCTGAGTAGCTGGGATTACAGGCGTGCGCCACCACACCCGGCTAATTTTTGTATTTTTAGTAGAGAACGGGTTTCACCATGTTGGCCAGGCTGGTGTGGAACTCCTGACCTCAAGTGATCCGCCCACCTCAGCCTTCTAAAGTGCTGAGACTACAGGCATGAGCTACCATGGCCGGCCTGCCCTTTTACATCTTTTTCTTTTCTTTTTTTTTTTTTGAGACAAAGTCTCGCTCTGTCACCCAGGCTGGAGTGCAGTGGTGTGATCTCCGCTCACTGCAAGCTCCGCCTCCCGGGTTCACGCCATTCTCCTGCCTCAGCCTCCAGAATGGCTGGGACTACAGGAGCCCGCCACCAAG
>NW_016804196.1:248348-271604 GCF_001698545.2 Rhinopithecus bieti
AGAAAGATGAAAAGGGGAGGAAAAATTCATCCCTAATGGCAGTCCCAGCAACAACCACTATAATACATTTAAAACCATTTTGAGTTTTAATATCATTTTTGTGTGTTTGTTTTGAGAGAAAGTCTCGCTCTGTTGCTCAGGCTGGAGTGCAATGGCGTGATCTCAGCTCACTGTAACCTCCATCTCCAGGGTTCAAGCGATTCTTCTGCCTCAGCCTCCGGAGTAGCTGAGACTACAAGCGCCCCCCCACGACGCCTGGCTACTTTTTGTATTTTTAGTAGAAATGGGGTTTCTCCATGTTGGTCAGGCTGGTCTCTAACTTCTGCCCTCAGGTGATCTGCCCACCTTGGCCTCCCAAAGTGCTGGGATTACAGGAGTAAACCACAACACCTGGCCTGATTTTTAATGTAATTTTAAGAGTATTTCAATTGGAAAGACTAACCAAGCCTTATTTCATCCCAGATGTTCTGAATTTTGACGTTTTACTTAAAGCATTTGAACAGTGGAGTGAGCCTAATTTGAAGTCTATACTTACTGTTATCAATGTTTAGCATTATCAGGTAACCCTTATCCAAATATTTTGAGAAAGTAAACCCTAAAAGGAAGCCCATTATACACTATAAGCTGCTCATTATGTCTCTAATGCCCTGACAACTTTATTCACATGATCACTCAGTAATTTATTAATAAAATATTTATTCACCACCTACTACATGCTGTACATCCAGTTTCTGTCGTGGTTAGAACCTCGAACTTCCATGCTGTTGTTCTCGTGAGTTTTCATCATGATGATGTAGTAAGGGCTGTCAAGCAGAAGCTGTGGTTTGTGGTTGTGGTGGGGGTGAGGGAAGATGGCTAGGCTCAGAGGTGGTAGGTAGATTTTTATGATGAAGCCCATGATCACTTTTGAAGTGGGAACAGTCTTGGACTCAGAGATGGAACAGGGTTCTTGCTCTAAGTGTTGCAACTAAATTGCTGAGGGAGGGTGGAAAGTCACTCCTCCAGATGTCAATTTCCATGTCTAGAAAATGTTAGGTTGGGTGGCGGTAATTCCTTAACTCCCATAAATGATTCATGATGTTGACCAATTTTCTTGTGATTTGCCACCTAATTTATAAGTTGAATGCAGGGGAAAGAACCAAACCAAACCACCTACCTCCCCAACCAACCCAACCACTAAAGCCCTGTGTCAGCAGCACTTCTTGTCTTCTGCTCAGATTTCCTGGTATTCCAGCAGTAGAAAACAGTTCTTCATGCTGCTTTGTGTTTGTTTGTGCTGATCTTTGGCTATTTCTAAATTGGAGGAAGATTCTCTGGTTTTTTTTTTTAGAGCCTCCTACTGGCAAAGAAGGGTAAAAAAATCTGAGGATATAACCTACCCCAAACAAAAGTCAGAGTTGAGGTCAAAATATCGACAGTCACTCAGTGGCTTCCTGATGTCTCACATCCAAAATGTCTTTTTTTTGTTATTTTGTTTTGTTTGAGACAGAGTCTCTCTCTATTGCTTAGCCTGGAGTGCAGTGGCACGATCTTGGCTCACTGCAACCTCCACCTCTTGGGTTCAAGCAATTCTACTGCCTTAGGTTCCCAAGTAGCTGGAATTACAGGTGCGTGCCACCATGCCTGTCTAATTTTTGTAGTTTTAGTACAGACGAGCTTTCACCATGTTGGCCAGGCTGGTCTTGAACTCCTGACCTCAAGTGATCCACCCGCCTCGGCCTCCTCCCAAACTGTTGGGATTACAGGAGTGAGCCACCATACCTGGCCCAAATTGTCTTAAAATAAGAGCATTTTAGGCTATTTTGTTCTTGAAGCTTGGTCAGTTACTGCTACTTGTACATCATTTCAAGTTTTTAATTATTTAAACACAAACCATGAGTTTGACTTTTATCTAGGTCAATTTTCTATAAAACAGAGGGAAATAAGCCACTCTGAATTGGCTAATGGTTTAATTCTATATCAAATGTAGAATTTATTTTATTTTCTTTTTTTTTTGAGATGGTGTTTCGCTTTTGTTGCCCAGGCTGGAATGCAATGGTGCGATCTCAGCTCACAGCAACCTCTGCCTCCCAGGTTCAAGTGATTCTCCTGCCTCAGCCTCCTGAGTAGTTGGGATTACAGGCACGCAACACCACACCCGGCTAATTTTGTATTTTTAGTAGAGACAGGGTTTCTCCATGTTGGTCAGACTGGTCTCAAACTCCCAACCTCGAGTGATCCACCTGCCTCAGCCTCCCAAAGTGCTGGCATTACAGACGTGAGCCATTGTGCCCAGCCTCTTTTTTTTTTTTTTTTTTTTTGAGATGGAGTCTCTGTCGTCCTGGCTGGAGTACAGTGATGCTATCTTGGCTCACTGCTACCTCTGCCTCCTGGGTTCAAGCAATTCTCGTGCCTCAGCCTCCCGAGTAGCTAGGATTACAGGCACATGCTACCATGCCTGGCTAAGTTTTGTATTTTTAGTAGAGATGGGTCTCACCATGTTGGCCAGGATGGCAAATGTAGAATTTCCAAGCTGTGCTTGATACTGTTTTGTCATCTAAACAGGAGACTTCTCTACAATGGAGGCTTCAACCTGAACACCCAAGATGACATGTGCCTTTGGAATGTCATCTGACAAGACCGCACTTTGTCTGTAAGAGGACACCAGTGTCTGGTAACCCACAAACCTTGTTTGATCTCTGTGAGGAGTTCTATTTCACCCGATAGCCGCAGCCTCTGTCCAACGCAGCGTGACCACATCAGTCGTTGGATTTTGTGCCAGGGATTCCCATAAGAGGAGAGATTGCATTTGTCTGTAAATGTTTCCTTAGATAATGTGCAGTTTCTTTGGTTGTTATTTCCCCAAAAACAAATATAAAAGGGGTAAAAAATTTTCCGGCTCTTTATTTTGATGTTTGGCAGGAATCTGCTTTGATATATTGAGAGAGGTTTTGGTGTGTGTGATATTCACTGTTATGCCTTGAACCTCCTGCTGCTGGGCAGACAGAAACCAAGCTCTGTTGCCTCAATGAAGAGTTGTCATAGCAGAACCCCAGAAATAAGAATCAAACTCTTGGCTTTTAGTTTCAAAAGCTAACAGCCAGGTGGAAGATGCAAAACACTGAGAAGAATAGGTGGCCAAAGCGAAGCAGTTTTTTCATCCCTGAAGATTAGGTAAATCTCCTTGTCCAAGACAGGAAAGACTTGAAGAGGGGAACAGTTTAGTGAGGCTGGGGACAGGGGGACCAACTGAAGCAGGGGCTGTCTGTCTCCAGCACCAGGAAGCTTTGATGAACCTCCATGGATCCACTACAGACCCCACGCTCTATTCAGAAGCATTCTTCACCTTCCACATAACTTAAGGTCCTTCCCCTCCGTGGGCTACTCGTGAACAACACCGGCCCGTACCCCATCTTTTTTCAGCATCTCACTGCTCACTGTAGAGGATTCCCCTTTCAGCAGCCTAGGAAATTTAAGCTGCCAAGAGGCTGCCTTTCCAATTCCTTTTTTCTTCCCTTCAAATCCTAATGTACTGTCTCTGAACAGAAGAATAGTGGGTGCTGGCGGGCCTCTGCTTCTGGTAGTCACACTTCAACTGACCTCATAGAGATCATAAAGCTGTCAGAATATGGAGCTTTTCTTTTCTTTCTTTTCTCTCCAGAAATATGCTTACCCAAGAATATGGGACTAGCTCGATTTACCAAACAACTGCAAATGAACCAATTCAGATGTGTTAATTCTGAATTTTTTTTCAGGTACTGATAAGAGCCCAAACTATTCATTGCACTAAAATAAAACGTAATTCAGATCAATCATACCACTTAGCATTAATTAATGTACTAGTTCATTACAGAATCTAATGTCCACGGTCAGTTTCACCAAATCAATTTCAGAAACTGCAGGTCTAGAATTCTCTCTCTTCATTTGTACTCTTTCTTCTCACCGGAAGCCAGTGTATTAAAACCTGATTTAATTAGATACACTCAGCAGGGGATGGTTGAGCTCTCTTTCATTTGGTCAGTGGAGGATTCTATTATAAATAATCCCAAACTATAAGTTGTTTAACAAAATTAAAAGTTCCTGGGTTGCTCATTAAAAGTCTGATGCTCTTGTTCCTAGTTGAGAAATCTTCTAGGCTTCTCTCTTCCAAGGGGCGATTTGAGGACCCAGGATCCTTTCATCTTGTGGTTCCATATTTTGGCTTCCAGGTCACTGTTATGCACTGAATTGTATCTTCCCCAGATTCATATGTTGAAACTCTAACCCGCAGTTCCTCAGAATGTGACCATAGCTGGAAACAGGGCCTCTAAATATGTGATTAAATTAAAATGAAGCTGCTAGGATGGGCCCTAATCTAATGTGACTGATGTTCTTATAAGAAGAAGAGGAAATTTGGAGATATTAAGAGACACCAGGGATGTGCACACAGAGAGGAAAGCCCATGTGAGCACATGGCGAGAGGGCAGCTGTCTGCCTGCCAGTGAGAGAGGCTTTAGGAGAAATCAAACCTGCCAGCACCTCGGTGATGGGCTTCCAGCCTCCAGAACTGTGAGAAAGTACATTTCTGTTCTTTAAGCCCCCCCAAGTCAGTGATATTTTGTCATGGTAGTCCCAGCAAGCTACTACCTGCACCTCAGCATCATCCAGGGAACGGATGAATGGAGCGAGAATCCCATCTGGGAACTCCTTACGGCCCAAGTCTACAAGTAGTATATCTTTTCCATCTATATTCCTCGGCCCAGAATTTAGTCACAAATGGTGGTGGCTTTAATAAGTCTTCACTAATAATTAGTGTTTAAATTGTTTGTATTGTAAGTACTCGGATACATATGGTGCATATCATAGTGAAAAAATACAACAACAACAACAACAAATTGTACTCCAGTGCCTCCAAAGTAGTAGTCTAATAGACAGTTTAGCCACCCATTTCTCCCTGTATGTTAGGAATCCTAGGTTAGAGAGTTAGGGCAGGAAAAACAATCTCTCTACTTGTTTTTAGGTAAGTCTCCCATATGGTTTGAAATTTGTGTAGGGTATTTTTTGTTATTGTTATTTTATGTTTGTATTTGTGATGAAACAATGCTAAGGACACTGTTTTCATAAAAAATACATGATGCACAAATTACAAATTATCTTTCTGTTATTAAAGGACATTAGATATTTTTAAGAAGAGATTTAGGTGGTTTTTCTTCTCTTCTCTTTTTTTTCTTTCAGAGACAGGATCTCACTGTGTTGCCCAGACTGGAGAGCAGGGGTGTGATCATAGCTTACTGTGACTTTGAACTCCTGAGTTGGGACTCACACAATCCTCTTGCATCAGCCTCACAAGCAACTGGGACTACAGGCACATGCTACCATACCTGGCTTTTTTTTTTTTTGGTAGAAATGGGATCTCACCATGTTGCCCAGGCAGGCCTTGAACAATTAGCCTCAAGGGATCCTGCTGCTTCAGTCTCCCAAAGTGCTAGGATTACAGGTGTGAGCCACCGTGCCTGGCTTGTTTTGACTTTCTATAAATCTTCGGAAAATAGCCAACTACATTTCTTTAACAAAATCACACTTTTTCCCATAATTTTTCAAAATTAGTGTCTTGCTGCAAGCATGCATACTCATTTTCTCCATCTTTTTTTTTTTTTCTCACAAAAAGACAACTGCAAAGATGTCCAGAAATCAGTAGTTGACCAAAAGCCTTTTTCATGCTTTCGTGTGTATGTTTGGGGCATGCCATGTCTGCTGGAGAATGGTAGGCTCCTGAGGTCTGAATTGTGGTTTCTACTGAAGCCTGAGACCATTGCCCTTACAGAAGCTTATTGAGAAGTACATTCTATTAGAAGCAAAATTGTGTAGTAATTAAGGGTAAAGACTCTGATTTCAAGTCTACCACTTAATAGCTGGATAATTTACTTAACCTCTCTGTGGTGCAGTTTTCCCATGTGTAAAGTAGGAATAACACTAGACCTACCTCATAGGGTTGCTGTGCTGATGAAAAGAGTTAATATATAGAAAGAACTTAAAACAGTACCTGATGGGCAGTAAGTGCTACCTAAGTGTTTGCTACTATTATTACTACTAATCAGCTAGGTAATATCTTCCACGGACTTAAGTCTGCCATTGTTTTTCTGTGTTAGCATCACATTTTCTAGGAAGAGTAGAAACTATTGGTGTGGGGAAAAAACTAACATGTTAATTTAAAAAATGAGGCCAGTTGCACAAGAGGCCTAGATGAGAAAATGAGTGCCTGTCTTGGAGATTCACAAGTCCAAGCACGCTTCCTAACAGGTGCCTCGGAATTCTACTCCTTTAGAAAAGATTCACACTGAAAACTCATTGTCACAATCACAGTTACTGAGTTACTGAACCAATCATCTTGCTGAGTGCTCCTAGACCTGCGCAAAGGGGAAGTCCCGGGATGGTGTTGAAATTCCCTTCTGAGCTAGAGGGCTGTTTTAACAGAGAAAGGAATCTGTAATTGGCAAGAACGACCAAGCTTAATCCCAAAGCAGTTTGATAAGTCTGGAGGTCTGAGATCACTGAATGTCTAGGCCAAGACTTGCCCAGTCAGAATGAAACATGTTTTTGGAGGTAGGTAAATGAGATTAGGGAAGGCGAAGACACAACTATTTATCAAGTAATCTTTTCTTCCTTAACGTTCCACAGAGAATTGTTGTGGGGCCTGATAAGACACATGTGGGAGACTAAAAGCTTAATGACACTCAGCTTTTGCCAACCTAGTTCTCACTGTGTGCTTGGGAGAAGGATTCCTACTCTTGGGTTTCTGTCGCTTCTTCCCCACTCCGGTGTGACTTCCTGGGTTGAGCCATCGCTGCCTCAATGAAATTATTGAACCAGAGAAACTTCTCCAATGTGGGTGGATTTAGAAAAAGATATGCGTGTGGTGAGAATGACTGAACACCTTGTATATGGGGTGATGCAGTGGTGGTCCCCTGAAGCAGTAACCGCTGTAGCAGGCTTCCACATTGGGCCCTGATACTGCAATGTTGTGTGAACTTGGACCAATTAATGTTAAGTTTCAATGTTATTATTTGAAAAATAGGTAGTGTAAAATCTACTGCACTAGCTGGATTAAAAGCAAAATTTCTAGTTCCACGGGTGGAGGGTAAAGCAAGATGTTTTTCTTCTAAGTGCATGGGGCCTTTGCACAGATAAGCTAGCTGCATGGGATATGAGTAAAACAAAAACAAATTCAGATGCTGCTTCCAGTCTTCTTTAGCCAGAAAAAAGACAGAAGGGAGAAAGAGGCTGTAGTTTTCCTCCACTTCATTAGTGACCTGGGGAAATGGAGGGGGCACTGTTCCAGCAGCTCACTGGTGCCTAAAGTGTGTTTACTCACAAACTTTTGATACCAAATGTGTGTGGGTTTCTCTTCCCCTCACATTAAGCAGTTCTCTAGTTCTTCGGACAACAACTGGGTGATCTACAATTCCATTCAAGTCTGATAATAATTACCTGGAGTTAGTGCAGGCCCGTAGTTAACGGCTCAGTCCCACAAAACTGGCCTCACTTCAAATGCCAATCACATGTCCTGGGTTGCACCTGCACTTTGGTTCTGATTGGTTATAAATCAGGGGTTTCCATGCCCTTCTCCTCATGTTTGAGAATGTGCTGGAAAAATGTAGGAAAACCCTTTACTTACATTTACTGGTTTGTTATAAAGGATACAACTCAGAATAGCCAAATGAAGAGACACACAGGGCAAGCTACAGGGAACGGGTGCCCTATTCCCCCAGCACCTCCATGAGTTCACTAACCTCAAAGTTCCCTGAAGCCCCTTGTTTAGGAGTTTTTAGGAATGATGGATTAAATCTTTGGCCATTGGTGATTGAACTCAATCTCTGGCTCTCTCTTCTCCCTGAAGATCAGGGTGTGAAACTGAAAGTTCCAATCCTGTAATCATACGTTGGGCTTTCTGGCAAAGAGCTCCCATCCTGAGGCTATCTAGGAACCCTTAGTCACCAGTCATCTCATTAACATATAGAAAGACATTCTTTTTTTTTTTAAAAAAATTGTTTATTTATTTATTTATTTTTGTTGTTGTTTGAGATGGAGTCTCACTCTCTCGCCCAGACTGGAATGCAGGGGCGCAACCTGGGTTCACTGCAACTTCCGCCTCCCAGGTTCAAGCGATTCTCGTGCCTCAGCCTCCTGAGTAGCTGGGACTACAGCTGTGTGCCAACACACCCAGCCAATTTTTGTAGTTTTAGTAGAGACGGGGTTTCGTCATGTTGGCCAGGCTGGTCTCGAAATCCTGGCCCCAAGTGACCCACCCACCTTGTCCTCCCAAAGTTCTGGCATTACAGGCTTGAGTGCCCAGCCCTTAACTTTTATTTTAAGTTCAGGGGTACAAGGGCAGGTGTGTTACATAGGTAAACTTGTGTCATGGGGCTTGGTGTACAGATTATTTCATCACCCAGGTATTAAGCCTAGTATCCGTTAGTTATTTTTCCTGATCCTCTCCCTCCTCCCACCCTCCAACTAATAAGCCCAAGTGTGTATTTTTCCCCTCTATGTATCCATGTGTTTGCATGATTTAGCTGTAACTTATAAGTGAGGATACGTGGTATTTAGTTTTCTGTTCCTGGGTTAGTTTGCTAAGGATAATGGCCACCAGCTCCATCCATGTTCCTGTAAAGAACATGATCTCATTCTTTTTTATGGCTGCATAGTATTCCATGGTGTACATGTGCCACATTTTCTTTACTCGGTCTGTCACTGATGGGCATTTAGGTTGATTCCATAGCTTTGCTATTGTGAACAGTGCTGCAATGAACATATGTGTGCATGTGTCTTTATAACAGAACTATTTATGTTCCTTTGGTTATATACCCAGTAATGGGATTGCTGGGTTGAATGACATTTCTGTCTTTAGGTCCAAAAAACCACTCTTAGTTGTGTCAGAGATTCTATGGGTCTTAGAAGCTCATGTGTCAGGAACTGTGGACTAAGACTAAATATATATATTTTTATTGTAGTACATTGGCTCTGTTCATCCAGTTAGAAGAACAGCATTTCTTCAGGGGCATCTCAACAGAGACACGACATAGGGAAGGTGCAGAATTCTGTATGCCTGGATACATTGCGAGCTGGCCTGAAGAGATGCACACAGGTTCTTCCTAGAGGCTGTGGAGATGTGGTCCTGATTCTTACTATTGGGTCCAGGCATTGGGGCCTGAAATTCCTACCACAGGAATTAAAAAAAGAAAGTTCATTCATATTCAGATAGTTATAAGCTGGTAAGTGCGTTTCTATTCAAACTTCTACATTATTTTCAAGGTGCATTAGCCCATTTATGTTTAATGCCTATGGTTTCAACCAGCTCAGGGGCATTCTGATAATTGGAAAGAAAGCTGTTTACAAGGTGGTTTATGTTAGGTGACTTTGCCAATAAACCTGTCTTGAAAGGTTGCTGGAAGGATTATGTGAAACCACATCAAGATTCTAAACAGTGCCTACTACATTAAGTGCTGGATGGTGACTAAGACAAACTCAGTCCCTCTCCTTATGATCCTTATGGTTTAGTGAGAAAATGGAAAAATAAACATGTCATTTCATTCTCATTCTAATTGGCCAGGGTTGTAATGCAGAGTAAAATCTGAAGAACTCCTGTAAATTGTATGCTAAATTAAGCTTAAGTGAGCACATACTATTTTCTAGGGCTCAAGTCCAAAGGTTTCATTAAATTTTTCAAGGTCTCCTTGGCTCAAAGGAGTTGAATGATCATTCTTTAGAAGTAGATGAAAAGCACCCCAAATTATCTTATGAAACACATTATTTTCCTGTTTTCCAATTCATTTTCTGAAAGCTAGCATTACATTTTATAAAAGCCAATAAAGATATTTCAAAAGTAAAACTATAGGCTGATTTTACTTATGGATATAGATGTAAAAATTCTAGATCAAATATTCACAAACCAAATGCAGTATTGCATTAGAAGAATAGACATTGAGGAACCCCAGTAGCGTCTTTGCATTCTCCACTCTGGCTGGCGGGTGAAGAGATGGTGTGAAGAGTGGCTGGTTGCTGTGACACAGTGCTATATTGAAGCTCTGGAATAAGAATTGGTTTGACCTGTGGTCAGATGGCACCTGACCTGTTATGATGAGCAGACTCGGCAGAGTGTTGAGGATAAGGTCCACATGCAAGTGGAATGCCTCAGCATCCCCACCGGGCAGGAATGTCAGGATAGTCAGCCTCTGGATGGAAAGTCAAAAGACTGCATACTGCCAGGAGCAGTGGCTCATGTCTGTAATCCCAGCACTTTGGGAGGTCGAGACAGGCAGATCACTTGAGGTCAGGAGTTTGAGACCAGCATGGCCAACGTGGTGAAACCTTGTCTCTCCTAAAAATACAAAATTTAGCCAGTCATGGTGGTGCACACCTATAATCCCAGTTACTCGGGAGGCTGAGGCAGAAGAATTGCTTGAGAACCTGGGAGGTGGGGGTTGCCAGTGAGCTGAGATCCATGCCACTGCCCACTCCAGCCTGGGTGACAGAATGAGACTCTTGTCTCAAAAAAACTATTATAGTACTAATAGTATATATATATATATAATATATATGTATAACTTTAAATAAATATATTTATGCATTATATAATTATACTTAAATATAATGTATATAATTGATAATGTAATTATTTAAAATATTATATAATATATCTTATTAAAATATATATTGATATATTTTATATATATGGAAAAAGACTGCATGCTGCAGATTGTTAGGTGAGATGGGAAAGTGATTAGTCTTTATGTAGAAAACACAGGTGATTGCTTGGCCTGGAAATTTATACTCCAAGATTCCAGGACAAACACAGCCTATGTGGGCTCCACTGTCATGACTCATGAGACACCCGTGGTTTCCTCCCCTCCACCACACATGACCTATGCTGCTCCGGCCATGAGGAATATGGCCGTGAGCCATACAGTGGTGTGTGCCCGCCAGGAACTCAAACTGTCTATGCTGCTAATGGACAGGCGTATGCTGTGCCCTGCCAGGACTCCTATGCAGGACTTGATGGACAGCAGCCTGCTAACCAAGTCATCATTCAAGAGTGATATCCAGACAATGACAGTGACCTGGCACTGGGCATGTTGGTGGGAGTGGCTATGGTCATGGCCTTAGGGTCTCTGTTCTGGGTCTTCTAGAGGCTGTAAGATCTTGATGTGCATAGCTTCTGATAACCCAGTGTGCAGTAATATGATTTACAGGGCATTTCTGTTTGTGACAAATGTTTTTAACAATAATTTTAATCGTTCCTTTGAAAGTAGTGACATCATAATTGTAACTAATCCACATAAGTACAACAGAGAAAGGTTTGAACTGTGGTATTTTTTCTTTTCTTTTTTTTTTTTTTTTTTTTGAGATGGAGTCTCGCTCTGTCGCCCAGGCTGGAGTGCAGTGGTGCAATCTCAGCTCACTGCAACCTCTGCCTCCAGGGATCAAGTGATTCTCCTGCCTCAGCCTCCCGAGTAGCTGGGATTACAGGCACGTGCCACCACGCCTGGCTAATTTTCGTATTTTTAGTAGAGATGGGGTTTCACCATGTTGACCGGGATGGTCTTGATTTCCTGACCTTGTAATCTGCCCACCTCAGCCTCCCAAAGTACTGGGATTACAGGCGTGAGCCACCGTGCCCGGCCAGAACTGTGCTATTTTGTTCAAACATGGGCTCTTCAGGGCACTGGTTCATTCTAGGACTGCCCTTCCCGAAGTCTCAGAATACTTTATTTGAGCATACCTGTTTTGAAAGGGATTTTCTTTTTAGAGTTAGGTGTAGTGCTTAAAGGATAATTTGTTTTCATGTTATGCCAGTAATATAGTGTTGTATGAGTCATGAGTGATTGTGGCAAGAAAATCTATAGCTCCTTTCCATTTAAGGTTTTCAAACCACAGACCAGAACTGGTTGCACATTACCTTAGGAGTTGTAGATTGGTAAGCTTCCGGTTAGTTCTCCGAGGCTGTGGTGTGAGAGCCCCCTGATCTGCCTTCTGGGGCTCCACAGGTCCCCAGCAAGGTAACTCCTCAGGATGACAGGGTGCAGCCCGCCTTTGAAAAACGATGCTTCAGAAATCTTCCTAACCCTAGCTTCCTTTTTTAATTTCTTTTTTTTTTTCTTTTCTTTTTTTTTTTGAGACTGAGTCTCGCTCTGTCACCCAGGCTTGAGTGCAGTGGCACGATCTAGGCTCACTGCAACCTCTGCCTCCCGGGTTCAAGCAATTCTCTGCCTCAGCCTCCCGAGTAGCTGGGATTACAGGCATGTGCCACCATGCCTGGCTAATTTGTTTTGTATTTTTTTTTTTTTTTTTTTTTTTTAGTAGAGATGGGGTTTCACCATCTTGGCCAGGATGGTCTTGAACTCCTGACCTCATGACCCACCCTCCTTGGGCTCCCAAAGTGTTGGGATTACAGGCGTGAGCCACTGCGCCTGGCCCCTAGCTTCTTATTCTCAGGTTATTCTTGTATGGTTTTGGTAGCCATATTTGGAAAACATATCCCACATTAGGAATTGATTTGAGCTTCTGAGCTTTAGGGTTTTATCCTTTAAAACTTGGAGAAGCCAGAACAATAACAAACAAGCGTGTGGAGGCAGATTCGCTTTATTCAGAGAGAGCTATTTGAGTGTGTGTCTGCCTGAGTTTTGCATTGCTGCCTAAGCCTCCTTATAGCCTATTTTTCTACTTGTTGAGAGAGTAATATTTAAAGAAAGGCGGGGGAGTGCAAGGAGAGCCTTAGTTAGAGCGTTTCCATTTCAGCCTTCTGGGGGGTTGGACTGTGGGGGGATTGCTCTCTCCTGTCCCTCTGAAGGCCCACAGGAGTGGGGCCCTGTGGCTGTCCACCGAGTACCAGGACAGACCATAGCTGAGCAAACTCGGATTATGGATGGGAAATGGGGCCCAGGGGCCCTCAGGACACACGGACTGGCTCAAGGTACCACTCAGTCTGGCCAGGACCCCAGCCTTGCTTTTGTTCTTGATCCCTACGTGATAGAGAAGCTTAGAACATGAAATTTTGAGCCCCAAAATGTGTGTCTCTGGAAAACCCAGTCTTGCCTTTCTGTCCAATGCTCTTATTTCCAATATTATGAAGTATGTATTTCGAATATTCACGTTTCTGTTATTTCATGTTTTCAAGCTCTGAATTATTCTGGTTTTCTGTCCTGCATGCTTTAAACATGTGATTTTACAAAGGCAGTTTAGCTGAGTGAATATCTCTGCCCCACGCTCCATATGGTCCTGTTTTCCCTAACATATGTTCCAGGTACCACAGACGTATTATTTTACCCGACTAGTTACATACATGCTGTCTTGCTTTGCTGCTCAGCCACTTCCCTCTGAGGCCAAATTACATAGGATTCCATATGAAACCAGACGCCAGAGAAACCGAGCGGTGACCACAAGTCTGTTTTTATCGCCAATCCTAGGGAACTTGGTGACATGAGAGTGTCTGTTCCTAGCTGGAAGGATGTGTGTTTATCTGTCATCTCTGGATAGATGCAATGTATGACAACTCTAGTGTCCATGGTTTAAAATGTTGCTTGGAGGATTTTCCATCCTGTATAATAAGAATGGCTTTGTTCAGATTATAATCGTTATTAAAGCTGTATGTACACTTTACTTAAAACTATGAACAGTTTTCATGTTGCACTGGTGGTAATTTTGGACTTGGAATTACTGGGAGGGAATTACAGGAACCAGAGAGTATTGACTTTCGCTGCTGAAATGCTCTTGAAGCAGACGTCTCCCTGTGCCCCATGGCTGCTTCTGGCTGAACTGGGGAAGATGTGGACTGAAGCTTGGGTACCCGTGTGTGTCCCCGCCCCAGTCCCCACCCCCAGGGGGGCCAGCCTCATTAGGCAGCCATAGTTGAGCCTGGAAATTCACTGTCATTAGTGACTTGATCCTGGTCTGAAATGCATACTGGGGATAAGGTGGGCTCAGATATTTCATTTCCTTGGCCACAACTCCCACGTATGCCAACATTTTGGTAGCCTCAGTTTCTCAATGATGTCTTTGTTTACAGTGCTACGCTTAGTAATTCCAAGTCAAGAAGCGAGTGAGTTAGAAGAAACTTCTGTTCAGTTCTGAGTAGCATTTTACTTCCATGTGTACCTTTTTTTTTTCCTTTGAGACAGCGTCTCGCTCTGTGGCCGAGGCTGGAGTGCAGTGTCACGATCTTGACTCGCTGCAAGCCCGGCCCCCCGGGTTCACGCCATTCTCCTTCCTCAGCCTCCCGAGTAGCTGGGACTACAGGCGCCCGCCACCACGCCTGGCTAATTTTTTGTATTTTAGTAGAGACAAAACGGTTTTCACCGTGTTAGCCAGGATGGTCTCGATTTCCTAACCTCACGATCCGCCTGCCTCGGCCTCCCAAAGTGCTGCGATTACAAGTGTGAGCCACCGTACCTGGCTTCCATGTGTACTTTTAAATAATGATCCATACCATGAAGAAGTTGGCCATTGACATTACCTACATGCTAATCTGATTGTGCTTTTAGCTCTGTTCTTTTCATTCCTTGAGTCAACTTCAGGGTCTTGGATATTAAAGAAAAGAGGGAGAACTGTGGTTAATATCTTGGATCATAATTTGTGAACAAGGCCAGACTTCGCCCATTTTAGGCCATCCAGGACTCATTGTAGCACCTGGATCATAGGAAGACTCTCAGTTGAGACAAAATGACCCAAGTTTATTTTCCACATCAAGGTTTGATCCTGCAGAATATTTCTTTTTCCTTCCCTAGTGTATGTTGATACAAGCCATGGAATGCAGTTCCACTTTCTCCCTGGAACTGACCTTTTTGTGATTGCTTTCTGTCTCTAGTATTCTCTTGTGTCTACGGAACTGATTTTTTTCCCCCTACATATGCAAATTGTACGTTTGTAAGCGAAAATGTCAATATATTAAAGTGTTAACATTAAAGCAAAAGAAAAAAAAGAGAAGAATAAATACCAAGATTAAGTAGATTTATTCTGGAATGCAAGAATTGTTCAACATTTAAAAAACTGTAAATAATAATCAGTTACAGTAACAAAAGAGAAAACCTGTAAGATTATATTAATAAATATTTAAAGGCATGTGATAATTCAATATTCATTTCAGAGAAAAAAGCTACCTAAATATGATAAGATTTGCCAAAACCCAAAAGCAAATATCATGCCAAGTATTACAGAACAAAAAAAGTTAATGAGTTAAAATGAGGAATAAGGCAGATACACTTGTTATTTCAACTTATTACTCCCACATTATTTTGGAGGCTCTGGGTAATGCAATAGAAGATGAGATGATTTGCATAAATATTGAAAAAGGAAAGCACAATACTAGAATCAATAAGTGAATTCAGCAAGTCATTAGGACTTTTTATTTGTCCTTTGCTGTTATTTATTGAATGATATGACATTTTAAGTAAATGTAAGTTTTGTGTTTTTACATTAACAGATTTAAAAATCTTTTCCTTTAAATTTAGGATTTTGCATCTCTGCTTAGAAATGACTTCCCAGGATTTCTTCTAGTAGTTTTATGATTTGATGTTTAAACTTTTAATTCATCAGGAAGCTCCTTTTGGCTTGTGAGGGGAAATTGGGCTTAAGATTTATTTATCTTCAAAGTGTTTTATTTATTACACAACACACTTTTTCCCATTGATTTGAAATGCCAACATGGCACAAATTTCATTCTAGAATGCAGCTGGGTCTGTTTCTGGACTCTGTACCTCTGTTTTCTGCTTTTGCAGTTCCAAGATATTTTCATTATTGTAGCTGCATTTTATGATTTACTACCTGGAAGAGTGAGTTTCTAGGAAGAAATTGTCAGCATTTTTAAATAGTGAAGGGAAGGTAGTAGCAGGGAGGTTAATGATGTTACACAAAGGTATATTTATTTATTTGTTTTTAGAGATGGGTTTGTGCTTTGTTGGCCAGGTGGTCTTGAACTCTTGGCCTTGAGCAGTTCTCCTGCCTTGACTTCCCAAAGTGCTGGATTACAGGCAGGAACCACCATACCTGGCCAGAAGGTTGTATTATAGATGACAGATCTGGGGTAAGGAATAAGGGAGGTGCAGGGGGTTGAGAGGGTAGTGGGGAATGGTTTCCAGGGCCAGGTTGGGGTGTTGGCCTTGACCAGGAGGAAGGGTACTCTGACACTGTGAAGAGACAGAGAGAGGGAAGGCTGGCGTTAGCAAGCTCACAGCCCTTCCGGGAGAAAGACCCTTCATCTTGCTCCTAATGCTGGTCTTAGGTAGCCATATGTTGTGACTATGAGTCCCTGTCCATCCCAAGCATCCTCAATTAAATCAGGAAGTCCCTGTTACTGGAAAGGGGTCCCCATCCAGACCCCAAGAGAGGGTTCTTGGATCTCGCACAAGAAAGAATTCAGGAAGAGTAAAGGGAAAGCAAGTTTGTTAAGAAAGTAGAGGAATAAAAGAATGGACAGAGGTTCTTGGATCTCGCACAAGAAAGAATTCAGGAGATAAAGGGAAAGCAGTTTTGTTAAAGAAGTAGAGGAATAAAAGAATGCGCTACTCGGTAGACAAAGCAGTCCCTAGGGCTGCTGGTTGCCCATTTTTATGATATTTCTTGGTTTATAATGCTAAACAAAGGGTGGATTATTCATGCCTTCCCTTTTAGACCATATAGGGTAACTTCCTGACGTTGCCATGGCATTTGTAAACTGTCATGGCGCCTGTGGGAGGTGTGGCAGTGAGGACGACCAGAGGTCCACTCTTGGTCACCATCTTTGGTTTTGATGGGTTTTGGCCTGACTTCTTTACTGCAAGATGTTTTATCAGTAAGGTCTTTGTGACCTGTATCTTGGTGCTCACCTTCTAACTCCATCCTGTGACTTAGAATTGTCTGACCATCTGGGAATGTAGCCCAGTAGGTCTCAGTCATTATTTTTACCAGCCCCTATTTAAGATGGAGTTGCTTTTGGTTCAAATGGCCTCTGACACCAGAGCATGGCAGCCATTCCAGAACAAGCAGCTGTGAGTGACGTGACCATGAAGAGCTCTTTTTCAATATAAGGAAGAAATTCAGTCAGAATCTCTTAGTGTATTGATATTGCTGGAACATCCCATTGCCCAAGTTCCTAGATTTTCTTTAATGTGGAAAACACAGACTCACAGTGTGAACAAAGCAAGTGTTAATGCTTCCCCGCTTCCTCCCCAGGCCCAGAGGCCATGAAGGAGAGCAGTGTTCCTGTCCAGAAAGTGGGTCAAGGATTGAAATTTTACCACTGGGTTCAGGAGCCTGGCTCTTGTCAGGGACTGGCAGGTCCTAGAAGATGCTGGGTCTTACCTGATGGAATCAGAAAGTCCAATAGCTTGTTCTCAGCGGGGCCTCAGCCCCAGAAACTGAGTGGATGTCCTTTTCCTCCAGACTGGTGCCGGGGGCAGCAAATTCCATATGTATATTTGCTAAAATTTTTCTTCCTGAGAGTTTGCCTTCATGCAAATCTTCTCTGAAGGTGTTTTCCCTGAGTCTAACCCTGCATATGAAAGCAAATGTGTAGACTGGGGCCAGTGGCTCACGCCTGTAATCCCTGCACTGTTAGAAGGCCAAAGTTGGTCTCAAACCACCTGAGGCTGGGATTTCAGACCAGCCGGGGCAACATGGCAAAACCCCGTCTCTACTAAAAACACAAGCTGGGGTTTGGGTGGTGGGCGCCTATAATCTCAGCTACTCCTGGGGACTGAAGGCAGGAGAAAGAATGGACTTGAACTGGGAGACCAACTTGGCAAAAAGTGAGACTGTTACAAAAAAAAAAAAAAAAAAGAAAAGGAAACGAAGCAAACGGTAGCATGGGTTGAGAGTGTTGAGAAAGTGATACTGATGGGTCTCTTTTGCAAACCAGAGAGTTTTCAGTTTGAAGGGAAATAATCATGTTATTTGTTTCTCATGCTGTGGGCCTAATGCAAGTGATTTGTTTGCAATGACAAGAAGAACTAAGAAAGTTACTTATTTCTAGTGGTAAAGGCATTCCACCAAGAATTTTATCTTGATAGTAAAACTGAGAAGTTGTTCAGAGAATTGACTATCAATCTTAATGGCCCAAGATTCCTTCCCCATTTCCTATTTACTTTATGTGAACAAGTTTTTCACAGCTATATACGTATATAAATAGTATTACGTATATATATATATATGGTATATAATAGATATAAACCGAAAATAGGAATAAAATGCAATGCCCAACTTAGTCCCCTCAGGTATCATCTAGGCAGAACATAAAATTGCAAAACACTCTAAAGTATTAAACAAATAGTACCATTCACTTTTCAGGAGCTTCATTGTCAATATATTTCCTTTATATTTACTTTCTGTTTAATGACTTAAAATATGTAATATTTAGGTACTTTGATCAACTGTTCACTGAAAGCAATGGTAAAGATAATTTAATCCAGAAAAAAAATTTAAATACCTTTAAGATCAAAGTAAATGATTTTTTTAAATTTCATTTTTTTAAAATTTCACCTATTTTTGTTATAGAAACATAAGGAATTTCAATAAAAGGCTTTTAGACAGAAAAACACATTCCATTAGGATATAATTCTGTAGGGAATGTGGAGGGGCAGAGGTCCGGAGCTGGGGTCTGTGAACTCCCTTTGCCCCCAGGCCCTCAGACCTTGCCCTCCATGCTGAGATTTACAGGCTGGAGGCCCTAATGACGGCTGATCTCATATCAGGTGAGAGCTCATCTCCTTGATGACAACAGGCATCATTAAGCCCTAATTACTCAGGCCACAGGAAGCTGGTATCTATTATTTAAAGGAAAACAGAATACATTTTCCTTCTTCTTTGGTAGAACAGGAAGCAAGGTCATGTGCTGAAAAGGAGGAGCCAGCACAGGGTGGAGTAGTGAAGGGCCACTCTGCCCTAGCAGCGTCTCAATGGTGAGCCTATATGTATTTCCCACTGGGCACAGCAGAGCGTCAGGGATTGAGGGGTCTGTGTGTGTGATTTGCTTATTTGCTTCACAAAGTCATTCTGGACCTCAGTTGAGAGAGAGAGGCTCTGATTCTTTAACTGGCGGCCCCAAGCCCCAGCACCCACTCTGCAGATAGGGAAAGTGAGGAACATTTGTGAGAGGTTTGGATAAGCCTGGTCCAGAGAAGAGGCACATCATTTAATATATATATTTTTTTATTTTTTGAGATGGTCTTGCTCTGTTGCCCAGGTTGGAGTGCAACGGTGCAATCTCGGCTTACTGCAGCTTCTGCCTCCCTGTTTCAAACGATCCTCTCACATTAGCCCCCCAACTAGCTGGGACTACATGTACATGCCACCGTACCTGGCTAATTTTTTTTTTTTTTTGTATTTTTTTTGTAGAGACAGAGTTTCACCATATTGCCTAGACTTGTCTCAAACTCTTGGACTCAAGTGATCTAACTGCCCTGGCCTCCTAAGGGCTGGGATTACAGGCATGAGCCACCATGTCTGGCCTTTGTTTTTTTTTTTTTTTTTACTTTAAAAGTTTTAGACATTTCCAACAATAATGAGCTTGAAGGAGCACATCACTTCTGCTCACACTCCATGACTTGAATTTGGTAGTTTGTGGCTTTCCTGGGGGTCCTGGAAGAAGGAGATGCTGGTTGGCTCCTCAACTAGCTGTCTCTGCTCTACGGGGATAGAAGGTTTAAAGACAGCTGAGAAGGTTGGAAATAGCCACTGCAGCACGGGGAGAACAGCTGACCAGGAAACACAAGCCTGGTGGGCAGCATTAATGGCCAGCTGCAATCTGTGGGGTGGTGGGCTTTCCTCCAGCAGCCTCCAACTATGCCCCTACGAATGTCAATAGGAGAGGAGTTGGTTAGATCGAGCTTGTGGTTTCAGGGGAGAGGCATGTCAAGGCGACAAGGGGGCAAGGGAATTGAAGAGCTTGGCAGGAAAGAATCTGAGGAATTACCATGTCTATTGTAGATAAGGAAGAGAGTGGTCATGGCAGATGGGCGAAAAAGAAAGGACTCAAGTATCCAGAGGTCTCGATGAAACTGAAGAAGAGATGGAGTGGATGGAAGAGAATGAGAGCTGGGAGGCAGGAGATCATCTTCCAAGTGGAGTGTGTTTGAATTTAAGGTTTTGGAGTTAGGACCATCTTAGGTAGAGCTGAGATGCTGAGTGTGGCCAAGAGAGGGAGGGGTAGGGTGGAATGAAGGTGATTTTTTTCCTCTTCTTTGTTTCCCAGACACCACCCAATTGGGTACTGGGTCTCAATACATGCTTGTTATTTTAGCCTTAAATGATTTGAATCAGAAGCAGTAAAAAATAAGGACTAAGTAGATTCAGCCTGTAAGATATTTAAAAATAGTTTTTTGGTGGTGTGGCTTTTATAACAAAAAATACGTTAAAACACACAGTTTTTTTCAGCCTTTTAACCCTTTTCCATGTATATGGTATTGTATTTTGTGTAAGTAAAAAAGTAAAACATACTGTCACAAGCAGGTGTGGTGTCAGTTTCCCAAGATGTAAAATTAAACTCTGTCTTGTGAGTGGATGGAAGTGAAACCCTGCCTACTTCAACCTGTGCAGTTACACTGTACGTGCCATAATCCACATGGTTTAACGTGAATGGTTAGCAAATGAAAAGTAAGAACAACAGTTTTAATGCCTGAGATCTCATGTCATTAGATAATATTAGTAGGGTCCTGTTACTGAAATGTGAGCTTTAGAGGGCCTAATTAGAAATACCGCTAATGATTTAAACACTAAAGATTAAGAGGTAGTTTTGTATTTTAGTCAAATCTAGTCAAGTTTTTCCTTTTTCCTATAAAGTCTTATCAGGTGTTAGCTAGGGAGGCTTGCCAGGTAGAAAGAGCTGATGTAATTATTTTGGCTCATGTAGGCAAGAAAGCCTACCTACCCAAGAGGTAAAAAAGTCTGCATCTCTCAGGTGTAAGGATTGGTGAAATCCATAATGAGATTGCCCCTAGAAGATTCTGTCCATACACAGGTCACTGTGCTCTTTCTCACCGTATTCAAGCGCAGCTTTAAAATCAGTTGCAAATATATATATTTCTTTATGTTGACTTCAAATAGTCCTTTGAGCAATAAATAGAATCCAGGAAACTGACCTTCCACTGGGTGTGTTACTTTGCCGCTTCCTTATTCCTTTTCTACGGATAATTGCTAGTCCTCAGTGAGAAGTTGGAGCTTACTGATTCAAACTTCCTCTCCATGAACTTCAGTGAAATGAGAAATTAGAGGTGTGGATGTGACTTAGAATGTTTTCTCTTATTTTCAGGACTAAAACATCTTTTTTTTTTTTTTTTTTTTTTTGGGGGGGGTTTTCTTTTTTTCCCCGGGTGCAGGGGAATGGCGGGCACCCGGCTCCCCACCCACTCGCCTCCTGGGTTCAAGTGATTCTCCTGCCTCAGCCTCCCAAGTAGCTGGGATTATAGGCTCCTGCCACCACGCCTGGCTAATTTTTGTATTTTTAGTAGAGATGGGGTTTCTCCACGTTGGTCAGGCTGGTTTCGAACTCCTGAACTCGGATGATCCACCAGGCTTGGCCTCCCAAAGTGCTGGGATTGCAGGCATGAGCCACTGTGCCCTACCATATATATATATACACATATAAATATAAAAAATATATAACGAGGGTTCTTGGATCTCGCACAAGAAAGAATTCAGGAAGAGTAAAGGGAAAGCAAGTTTGTTAAGAAAGTAGAGGAATAAAAGAATGGCTACTCGGTAGACAAAGCAGTCCCTAGGGCTGCTGGTTGCCCATTTTTATGATTATTTCTTGGTTATATGCTAAACAAAGGGTGGATTATTCATGCCTTCCCTTTTAGACCATATAGGGTAACTTCCTGACGTTGCCATGGCATTTGTAAACTGTCATGGCGCTGGTGGGAGTGTGGCAGTGAGGACGACCAGAGGTCACTCTTGTCACCATCTTGGTTTTGATGGGTTTTGGCTGACTTCTTTACTGCAAGATGTTTTATCAGTAAGGTCTTTGTGACCTGTATCTTGTGCTCACCTTCTAACTCATCCTGTGACTTAGAATGTCTGACCATCTGGGAATGTAGCCCAGTAGGTCTCAGTCTTATTTTTACCCAGCCCCTATTTAAGATGGAGTTGCTTTGGTTCAAATGCCTCTGACAACCAGAGCATGGCAGCCATTCCAGAACAAGCAGACTGTGAAGTGACGTGACATGAAGAGCTCTTTTTCAAATATAAGGAAGAGAATTCAGTCAGAATCTCTAGTGTATTGATTTGCTGGAACACCCATTGCCAAGTTCTAGATTTTCTTTATGTGGAAAACACAGACTCACAGTGTGAACAAAGCAAGTGTTAATGCTTCCCCGCTTCCTCCCCAGGCCCAGAGGCCATGAAGGAGAGCAGTGTTCCTGTCCAGAAGTGGGTCAAGGATTGAAATTTCTTACCACTGGGTTCAGGAGCTGGCTCTTGTCAGGGACTGCAGGTCCTAGAAGATGCTGGGTCTTACCTGATGGAATCAGAAAGTCCAATAGCTTGTTCTCAGCGGGGCCTCAGCCCCAAGAAACTGAGTGGATGTCCTTTTCCTCCAGACTGCCGGGGGCAGCAAATTCCATATGTATATTTTGCTAAAATTTTTCTTCCTGAGAGTTTGCCTTCATGCAAATCTTCCTGAAGGGTGTTTTCCCTGAGTCTAACCCCTGCATATGAAAGCAAATGGTAGACTGGGCGCCGTGGCTCACGCCTGTAATCCCTGCACTTTAGAAGGCCAAAGTGGTCTCAAACACCTGAGGCTGGGTATTTCAGACCAGCCGGGGCAACATGGCAAAACCCCGTCTCTACTAAAAACACAAGCTGGGTTTGGTGGTGGGCGCCTATAATCTCAGCTACTCTGGGGACTGAGGCAGGAGAAAGAATGGCTTGAACCTGGGAGACCAACTTGGGCAAAAAGTGAGACTGTTACAAAAAAAAAAAAAAAAAAAAAAAAAAGGAAACGAAAGCAAACGGTAGCAGTGGGTGAGAGTGTTGAGAAAGTGAATACTGATGGGCTCTTTTGCAAACCAGAGAGTTTTCAGTTGAAGGAGGAAATAATCATGTTATTTGTTTCTCATCTGTGAGCTAATCAAGTGATTTGTTTCAATGACAGAAGAACTAAGAAAGTTACTTATTTCTAGTGGTAAAGCATTCACAAGAATTTTATCTTATCAGTAAAACTGAGAAGTTGTTCAGAGAATTGACTATCATTTCTATGCCCAAATTCCTTCCCATTTCTATTTATTTATGTGAACAAGTTTTTCACAGCTATATATATATATATATATATATATA
>NW_016804196.1:275382-299733 GCF_001698545.2 Rhinopithecus bieti
ACATATATTATAAATAAAAAATGCATACATTATATATTATATATGAAATACATATATAATATACACATATAATATATAATACAGACATATGATATATATACATTTATAATATATGTGTATATATGTATAAAAATTTTTTTTTCTGAGGTAGGGTCTTGCTCTGTTGCCCAAGATGGAGTGCAGTGGCACAGTCATAGCTCACTGTGGCCTTGACCTTGGGGGCTCAAGCGATCCTCTCACTTCAGCCTCCCAAGTGCTGGGACTACAGGTGTTCACCACCATGCCCCCCTAATTTTTATATTTTTTGTAGAGACAGGTTTTTGCCATAGAAATTCTGCATTTGTATTGTGCTTGTATCTGAACTCTAAACAGAGTATACATGTTTAGAAATTTTTGCCCAGGCTGGTATCGAAGTCCTGAGCTCTAGTGATCCTCCCGCCTCGGCCTCCCAAGGTGTTGGGATTATAGGCATGGGCCACTTCGCCCAGCTCAATAAATATTTTCTTCTTCAAGCCCCAGTCCAAAACTCAGGCTACTCCAACAGGTATCTCAAATATGACACTTTTTCTTCTCATATCAGCACTATTGTCAGTTCAGTCTCTGAAGATGAAATGTCTTGAGATCACTGCTCTCCATACATAAAAGCAGTAAGAGTAGACTTCTTCAAACTTGTATTTTAACAACATGGCTCTGCTTTTTACCTTAAATTAATGATGACTGTCACCTGTTTTCCATAGTATTATTTGTTAACCAAAGCTACCAAGTATCGTAAGTTTGTCTAAGGCAGCATGACAGGGTACATAGGGAAAAAATTAGATTTATTTTATAATTAAAAAGAGGGGGCATAAAACTAGAGCATGTTCCTGAAGCAGGTCATGTTTCAAAAAGATGGTCAGGGATGATGGATTTCTCCAGCAGTATGCAGCATTTTTTTTAAAACAAGAACTACCTTTTTTTTTTTTTTAAAGATTAACAAAGAAAAAAAAACAGGAAGTAAAGAACAACAACAATCCGCATTGCTGTACCCAGCACAGGAGAAATGATCTGATGTGTAGATATAATTTCAGTCATTTGAGGATTAAGAAACTTTAAAAGGGTCTGGGTGTGGTGGCTTGTTTCTGTAATCCCAGCACTTTGGGAGGCCAAGGTGGGCAGATCACTTAAGGTCAGGAGTTTGAGACCAGCCTGGCCAATGTGGTGAAACCCTGTCTCTACTAAAAATAAAAAAATTAGCTGGGCGTGGTGGCGGGCACCTGTAGTCCCAGCTACTCGGGAGGCTGACGCAGGAGAATGGCGTGAACCCAGGAGGTGGGGCTTGCAGTGAGCCGAGATCATGCCACTGAACTCCAGGCCAGGCAACAGAGCAGACTCTATCTCACAAAAAAAAAAAAAAAAAGAAACTTTAAAAGGATAATTTGGAGTAGTTGTATTTGGACTCTTAAACACAGTATATATGTTTAGAAATTGTGGATTCTCGGATGATATTCGATTAGTAAAAACATGTTTTTATCATTGGTGATTGTACTGGGTTGGACAGTGCCTCCCCAAGTTCATGTCTCCCTGGAACCTCAGAACATGACCTTATTTGGAAATAAGGGTGTTTGCATGTGTGATCAAGTTAAGATGAGATCATACTGTATTAGGTTGCACCCTAAATCCAATGACTGGTGTTTTATTTTTTATTTTTAATTTATTTTTTGGACACAGGGTCTCACTCTGTCACCCAGGCTGGAGTGCAGTGGCGCAATCTCAGCTCACTGAAGCCTTGACCTCCCAGACTCAGGTGATCCTCCTACTTCAGCTTCCTGAGTAGCCAGGACTACAGGTGTGCACCACTATACCTGGATAATTTTTAAATTTTATGTAGAGATGGGGTCTCCCCATGTTGTCCAGGCTGGGACTGGTGTTTTTAAAAAGCTGTACAAGGACACAGAGACACACAGGGAGAATACCGCACGACAATGGAGGTAGAAATTGGAGTGAAGAGTGTAGAACCAGGAAGTGCCGGCAGCCACCAGAAGCTAGAAGAGGCAAAAGGAGTTTCTTCCCAAGCACCTTCAGCAAGGACATGGTCCTTCTATACCTCAATTTCAGACTTCTGGCCTCCAGAATTGTGAGATAA
Source organism: Rhinopithecus bieti (assembly GCF_001698545.2). Classification (NCBI taxonomy): domain Eukaryota; kingdom Metazoa; phylum Chordata; class Mammalia; order Primates; family Cercopithecidae; genus Rhinopithecus; species Rhinopithecus bieti. Next base: position 277,505 of record NW_016804196.1, read on the forward strand.
CAAATTTTTCTTGGTACAGGCAGGTTTGTGGTACTTTGTGGTAGCAGCCTAGGAAACCAACATACTTAGGTGGGGTAAAATATGGAGGTAGATGGTTGTGATAGCTGACATTTTTTCTCAATGTTATGATGGACTGCCTGTGGTATAGCCTGAATGAACCAGATGCTTCCTGTTGGAAGAGTGACATTCGCAGGTTCTTTGGTTCAGAGTTTACTAAAATGTAGCCAATAGACTTCCCTTCAGATGGAGAAATGATTTTCTATTTTATATACAAACGGGTTTGGTGTGCTTCATGGTATCTTTAACTTCACTAAATAAAATGCTGCACAGAGACGTCCTACACTGCAGTCCCTGAAGATATTATTTTTTGTAATTTGTTTTTGCATTTTTCTTCATCCCCAAGGCCAGTCTCATAGATGTGTAATATTTAATTTTACTTTTAGCTAATAGTTACAAATATTACATTTCTTTGTCATTGAATACTTTTGAAATTATTCTGATGCTTATTTACCAAATTTTGTGAGGCTAAAAGCCTTTGTGATTTTTTGGGGGACCATAGACAATATTTTTATATGCTGATAGCTATAATCAAAGCATAGGGGTTGCTTAAATGAACAAGAGTTGATCTATCACAAGTGAAATGGAAACAGACATTTAATACATCATTTTGCTAGTGGTTCTTCCCTATACACTCATCAGCCTCCGTTCACGTTTTTGCTCTAATAAATGTACTATATTGTTTTATAAATTTTCTTCTGAGTGTTAATATAAGAAGGAAGTTATTGCAACCCTCTTTACAGAGAGACCTAATGGAACGAAGGACTTAATCAAACATCACAGTTTTCCTACCACTGGGTAGGTTTTCTAGCTGGATTAACGCCAGCTCTTCCTCCCTTTTTTTTTTCTTGAGACAAAGTCTCACTGTTTCACCCAGACTGGAGTGCAAGCGGTATGATCTTGGCTCAATACAACCTCCGCCTCCCAGGTTCAAGTGATTCTCCTGCCCCAGCCTCCTGAGTAGCTGGGACTACAGGTGTGTGCCTTCATGCCTGGCTAATTTTTGTATTTTTTTTGTTGTAGAGACAGTGTTTTACCATGTTGGCTAGGCTGGCCTTGAACCTCTGATCTCAAGTGATCTGCCTGCCCATTTTGGCCTCCCAAAGTGCTGGGATTACAGGTGTGAACCACCACACCCGACCCTTCCTCCTGTTCTTAGCTCAAATCTCATCCAAAGGAAATTGGCACTCTTAATTTCCTTTTGTATTAAGAATGAGTTTCATGTTCATAAGTACATACTCTGAAGTGGTAAACCAATATTCCCTTTGAAATGGGTCCCCTTTATGTCAACAAAAGGAAATAAAGCAGAATGGCAAGACAAGGCCCTGTACTTACACTGCTCTGCAGCCAAAATGGAAACTAAAGACCATTGGTTTGATCAGTCCATTAACCTACATAATCATAAAAGCAAAGATCCTTGTCCAGCAAAGATCCTTGTCCATTGGTGATATCTACCCTAAAGCACAGTGAAATTTAGTCTAATACCTAATTTAATGTTTTGATTTTCCTATTCTTTAGCCTGATCTTGTAGGCATTGAGTTGGTGCTTTTTTACCCTGGTGAACACAAGATTTGAAAAAGCCTCTGAAAGGCGAGGGAATTGCATAAGCTATGCTACATAGCTAGATGGTCTGAAACTCTGCTCTGCCCATGAGGGAGTGAATACCTGTGGTTGTCACATTCTTGGAAATGCAAATAGCTTCTGTGGAGACACATTAAATATAAATTTCCAAAATTATCAGCCAGCTAACATAGGAACTATGTTAGATTTAAACACCAGGATCTTAGAATTTGTGTACTTTCTTTAATGGCAGCTCCAAATTGTTGTCAATCCAGAAGAAAAAAAGAGTTGAGTTTTGGGAGCTACTCCTGTGTGGTATCTTTATTCTTTTATTTTATTTTGAGACAGAGTCTTGCTCTGTTGCCGAGACTGGAGTACAGTGTCATGATCTCGGCTCACTGCAACCTTCACCTCCCGGGTTCAAGCTCTTCTCCTGGCTCAGCCTCCCGAGTAGCTGGCATTATAGGTGTGTATTATTATGCCCAGCTAATTTTTGTACTTTTAGTTGAGTCAGGGTTTTGCCATGTTGGCCAGGCTAGTATTGAACTCCTGAGCTCAAGTAATGCATCCATCTCAGCCTCCCAAAATGCTGGGATTATAGGTGTGAGCCACAGCGCCTGGCCTGGGGTTAGGTATCTTTAAATATTGGACAACTTACTAGTGATTTTCTTGGAAGGCAGATGGCCTCTTCGATCACCAATTCTATAGGGTCTAGGAAAGAGGACAGGGTGAATAGTTAAATATAGGCATAAAGAAAAAAGTAAGACAAATAGCAGGGGACAGACCTCTGGGTTACAGAACACCACCCAACATTTCACTGCCTCAGCTTCATGTTTTCTCTACCAAGTATCTCATTCCATCTGTTCAGGAAGTTTTCTTCCCTAACCTCCGTAGAAAACAAATTAGTTAGAACTGGAAAGTGGTATTTGTGATTTCAAGATGGTTCTTTGCCATTTTAATCTCTCTTTATCTCAGGTTAGACTTTTGTTTGCAATTGTGATTTTCAAAAAAAGGGTCCTGTCAAACGTTTCAAGTAGAACACAGCAACACACATTTATTTGCATCCCAACTTGTCAACAAAGCGTGGGGACAGGTATGAAGGAAAAATGCCATTGCCTGCCAGTGTTTAACTTCATTGCTGCCCAACTCAGAACTCACCTGACTAAAAACAGTTCTTAACCCCAATGGTTTTCTGTCATTTTAGGATTTTGCTGTGGCACAACATGTTCCTGTGGTCCAAAATTGAGAAGGGAATTGAAGCAAGGGAAACTTTTACTGTTATGAAATATAAATAGTGCTTGCTTTACTGTATGATTTTTATGTTTTCTAATTATATGGGCTCTATACAGTTTCTGTAATCACAATGACAAGAATTATTTCATCTTTCCTTTCTTTGGCCCAGCTTTTTGGGCCACTCTCACTGTGACTAGCAATGTGCATTAAGTGGTTATAGGTGGCCGCCTTCTCACTTTACTTGGTCTTTTCTCTGTACCTGTCTGTGTCCAAGTCTCTTCTTATAAGGACAACAGTCATATTGGATTGGGATTCATTCTAAGGACCTCATTTTAATTCTATCGCCTCTTTAAAAACCTTATCTCCAAATAGACAGTCATATTCTAAGGTATTGGTGGATAGGACTTCGACATGTGAATTTTTTTTGCGGGGGAGAGGGGGACACAATTTAGCCCATAACAGTGGGTATATGGCTTTGACAGCTTTCTTGAGGTTTATCTTATGAACTACACATTTAACCCATTTAAGGTTGACGAGTCTTAGTAATTTTATGCAGCCCTGCTGCCGTCACAGCAGTCCCTTTTTTTTTTTTTTTTTTTGACGGAGTCTCGCTCTGTCGCCTGGGCTGCAGTGGTGCGATCTTGACTGACTGCAACCTTCACCTCCCGTATTCAAGTAATTCTCCTGCCTCAGCCTCCCAAGTAGCCGGGACTACAGGCGTGTGCCACCATGCCCAGCTAATTTTTTGTATTTCGGTAGAGATGGGGTTTCACCATGTTTGCCAGGATGTTCTTGATCTCCTAACCTTGTGATCTGCCTGCCTCAGCCTCCCAAAGTGCTGGGATTACATGCGTGAGTCACCACGCCACACCGCAGCCCCATTTTAGAACTACATGATGTTGTTCTAAGTCTCAAGGAGCACAGTGATGTAATGGGAGTATTGGAATGACAACCCAGTTGTTATATTCTCAAATTACTGACTACAATTTATTTTTTAAGAATTAGTTAAAATGATTGCCTGTTGGTCTATACATTTTCCTAATCAGTTGTACTGATGTTGATGTATTTTGCACTTAGCATCCTGCCTATTTGGGGTTTTTTTTGCCATGGTTTTTCTTACAAGGATGAAAGAGGAGGCCCCAAATAAGCTGCCTAGAAGGGAAAAAGTGGTACAAGTTTTCATATGGAAGATTTCATCTGATTTTGATAGAACGGAAAGGGCGCTGGCCAAGCGCAGAGGCTCACACCTGTAATTCCAGCAATTTGGGAGGCTGAGGCAGGAGGATTGCTTGAGGCCAGGAGTTTGAGACAAAACTGAGCAACATAGGGAGACCCTGTCTCTACAAAAAATAATTAACAAATTAGCTGCGTGTGGTGGTACATGCCTGTAGTCCTAGCTACTCGGGCCAGGAGTTGGGGAGACCTGGGCTTGGTCTGAGATTAGTACTTTCCAAACTAAGCCTCAGTCTTCTCAACCAAATAAGACCCTGCTCAACATGCAGCACTGTTAGGAGCATAACAAAGAATATTACCCAGGGTAAAAATCCTTAAAAGTTTTAAATATAAATATAGGATGGTATTACTTTCTGAAGAAAAAAAAAAATGGGGCCCCGATTAGAAATAATTAAAATAGACTTTTCTGAGTTGTTAACAGTTTACCCAGTTACTTCAAAGAATAATTATTTTGCCAGAACTCTAAACTTTAAATTGGTCTATAATCTAAATATTATTATTATTATTATTATTATTTGAAATGGAGTTTCGCTCTTGTTGCCCAGGCTGTAGTGCAGTGGGACGATCTCGGCTCACCGCAACCTTTGCCTCCCGGGTTCAAGTGATTCTCTGGTCTCAGCCTCCCGAGTAGCTGGGATTACAGGCATGTGCCACCATGCTCAGCTAATTTTGTATTTTTTTTTTTTTTTGAGACAGTGTTTCGCTCTTGTTGCCCAGGCTGGAGTACAATGGCACAGTCTCGGCCCACTGCAACCTCCACCTCCCGTGTTCAAGCTATTCTCCTGCTTCAGCCTCCCGAGTAGCTAGGATTACAGGCATGCACACCATGCTTGGCTAATTTTGTATTTTTAGTAGAGACGGGGTTTCTGCATGTTGGTCAGGCTGGTCTCGAACTCCTGAATCTCAGGCAATCCACCCGCCTCGGCCTCCCAATGTGCTGGGATTACAGGCGTGAGCCACTGCACCTGGCCTATAATCTGATTATTAATGTGCCAAACAACCTAAAGAAATTTGCTGAAAAAGACGCACAGATTAAGGTAAACATTAACAATTACAAAATCATGCTTCAAGTTTATGAACAGCAGTCATATTTCATCATACTTTTAACTGTCTCATTAGATTGCATTTAAATACATTGCGAAAGTTGTTTGCAGTTTGAAGCTTCCTCTGCTTTTGCTCACAAGGATCTGTTCTCAAAGTTATTTATTTGAAAGCAATGAAGGTATGAGAAAGGAAAAGTCACTCCCACCACTCCACTCTACCACACATCCGAATTCAGATCGCCTTGACTTCAGTCCAAATACCCTGGTTATACTTGGTCTTAATTGAAATATGTGCAGTAAGGCAGGTTTATAGCAAATTGAATAAGCAAATTGATTATTACATCAACTTTCCTTTTTTTTTTTTTTTTTTTTTTTGAGAGGCGGAGTCTCGGGGCTCTGTCGCCCAGGCTGGAGTGCTGTGGCCGGATCTCAGCTCACCTGCAAGCTCCGCCGTCCGCAGCGTTCGACGCCATGTCGTCGTCTGCCTCAGGCCTCCCGAGTAGCTGGGCAGCTACAGGGCGCGCGCCATCCCGGCTCGACCGGGCTAGTTTTTAGTATTTTTGTGGACGGGTTTCCGTGATAGCCAGGTGGTCTCGTCTCCGCCGCATCGTGATCCCGCACCGTTTCGGCCTCCCAAAGTGCTGGGATTAGGGCAGGCTTGAGCACCCGCCGGCGCCGGGCCACATCAATTTTTTAAATAATGTTTAAATAAATGTTTAATAATGTTTAATAATGTTTAATAATAAATAATGTTTAAATAAATAATTTAAAGATATTATTAAATAATGTTTCCTCAAAACTCATAATTTTAATTGAGATTTTTTGTCCTTGGAGCAATGTACCAGCATAAAAGGGAGGCCCCTTCTTTGTAATCAAGAGGTTTCTTTTTTTTTTTTTTGAGATGAAGTCACACTCTGTCGCCCAGACTGGAGTGCAATGGTGCCATCTCAACTCGCTGCAACCTCCACCTCCTGGGTTCAAGTGATTCTCCTCCTTTAGCCTCCCAAGTAGCTGGGATTACAGACATCTGCCATCACACCCAGCTAACTTTCGTATTTTTAGTAGAGACGGGGTTTCACCATGTTGGCTAGGCTAGTCTCGAACTCCTGACCCCAGGTGATCCACCCGCCTCGGCCTCCCAAAGTGCTGGGATTACAGGAATGAGCTGCCGCACCTGGCCAAGAGTTTCTTGAGGCAGGGATTTGAACATGAAGAACGGGTGTAAGTATGTTTGACAGCTCTCAGTCAGATATTTCAGGAAATAATGTTACTACCATCTGTGCTCACTCACTTTTTACTTCTTGTACAAGAGTTTACTGAGGGGAGTATATGTGAACCCCCATTTGTGGACTAATTGTGATGATTAATACTGAGTGGCAACTTGATTGGATTGAAAGATGCAAAGTATTGATCCTGGGTGTGTCTGTGAGGGTGTTGCCAAAGGAGATTAACATTTGGGTCAGTGGCCTGGGAGAGGCAGACCCTGGCAGGACCAGCTGCTAGCACAGTTAGAAAAAACCAGGCAGTGTAATCCCAGCTACTTGGGAGGCTGAGTCAGGAGAATGACGTGAACCTGGGAGGCCGAGGTTGCAGTGAGCAGAGATTGTGCCATTGTACTCCAGCCCGGGCGACAGTGTGAAACTCTGTCTCAAAAAAAAAAAAAAAATAAAAGAAAACAAGAAAAAAGAAAAAGAGAAAAGCAGGCAGGAGAAGGTGGAAGAGCAGACTTGCTGAGTCTTCCGACCTTCATCTCTCTCTTGTGCTAGGTGCTTCCTGCCCTTGAACATAAGACTCCAACTTCTTCAGCTTTTGGACACTTGGACTTGTTTGCCAGAGGGTCTTGGGCCTTTGGCCCCAGACTGAAGGCTGCACTGTCAGCTTCCCTACTTTTGAGGTTTTGGGACTCAGATTGATCCACCGCTGGCTTCCTGGCTCCTCAGCTTGCAGACGGCCTATCGTGGAACTTTACCTTGTGATCATGCAAGTCAATTCTCCCTAGTAAGCTCCCTTTCATATATACATATAGCCTGTTAGTTCTGGCCCTCTAGAGAACCCTGACTAATACACTAATGTTCTGTCATTTGCACCTTCCAGTAAAATAAAGTACTGTTTAATTATATTTAGAACTTATGACTGGCAAGTCTTAGATTGAATCACTCAGACCTCTAAAGATCTGATGTGTTCTTAAGAACATTAAGTCTTGCAACTTGTATTACAAAACATCTTTCTAAGTGGATTTGCTCTTTTCAAATGGAAACCATTAGTAGTGCATTGAACCATATGTGGAAATAAATCAAATGGCAGAACATGCTGTTGGTTTCCCCAGGACACTGATTTTAAATATTCTTTACAAATAGGTGTAGCTCAACATGCTTGCTTTTCCTTCATGGAAACTGAAATCTAACCTGGTAATAGATTTCAACGTCTGGACACACACATAACACTTTCAGGAAAGCCACTGAAAACAGCTGCGGCCAAGAAAGTCTTCAGATCTCAAGGCCACAGCTAAGACACAAAGCCAAGGGGAGGAGCCAGCTGCAGGTTCTGCATTAGATGGATCTCACAAGGGAGGGGCAAAGTGTCTCTTTTACTGAACTCCACAGAGTGTATTTTGCTGTCTAGGCAAAGGTAGGAGGGAAGGGGCCCTAGGATTGTTTGAGATGCAATCTGGAGAGGTTGTGAGATTACACTCATTAAAAATAATAACTGGCCAGGTGCGGTGGCTCATGCCTATAATCCCAGTACTTTGGGATACTGAGTTGGATGGATTGCGTGCGCCTAGGAGATCAAGGCTGCAATGAACCATGATCGCATCACTGCACTCCAGCCTGGGTGACAGAGTGAGACCCTGTCTCAATTAAAATAATGATAATGATAATAATAATAATGACCTTAGGTGGAACTTGGAAATGGTACCAAGAAAGCAAGTGTCTTTGAGTATCTAAGGTAACTACAAAATCTGCCCCTGGAACTCCTAGCAAACTGTGAGATTGGTAACATTGATCCAGGCTCAGACTGATGTTTGTTAGTAAAAATCTCTTTTCTCTTTATTCCTTATAATTATTATTATTTTTGAGACAGAGTCTTGCTCTGTCCCTCAGGCTAGAGTGCAGTGGTGTGATCATGGCTCACTGCAGCCTCAACCTCTTGGGCTCAAGCCATCCTCCCACCTCAGCCTCCCGAATAGCTGGGATCACAGGGGCAAGCCACCACACCCAGCTAATTTTTGAAATATTTGTGTAGACAAATAGTGAGACAGGGGTCTCACTATGTTGTTCAGTTTGGTCTCAAACTCCTAAACTCAAGTGATCCTACCACCTTGGCCTCCCAAAGTGCTGGGATTACAGGTGTGAGCCACCATGCCAGACCTCCTTATGTTCTTTTAAAACAGGAGTGAATAAAGCCCTGACATGTTCCCAAGCCTAAATTTCCCTCATTATTGATTCTTTTGTTTGAAATGTTTCAAAGATAGTCATCTCTCTAAATTATTTCCTGATTACTCAGACGTGGTAAGTCATAAAGTCACCTACTTCTTCTAAAGAGATTTGGAGAAGTGTTAAGCAATCAGTTTAAATCCCAAGCAGTGCAACATGAGCTGCTGGATTTGCTAATGATCACTCTAAATAGTGTTTCTTGTAAGCATTGGCAATGAACATGAGAACTCACTTTATTCATTTTCTCTGATTACAGAGAAGATGAAATTTCACAGAAGTGCACTGTAAGAAGCTGCCCATGTTTCTCCTGTGTTCAGATAGTTTCCACTACTCCATTGTCATTCTTAGGGAATCAACCCTTCCCTTGGTAGATGGAAGATAGTTTCTGTTTAGCGGAAGACTGGGCCCATCTTTCCCTTAAGGGATGACAATCTTTATACCATTGCCGCTGGTGAAGGCTTCCAGGACATCTCCGTGGATGGAATAAGCCATTGCAGAAGGAAGGACATTCTCCTCAGAGAATGGCCTTTGAGGAAGATCCATGGGGAAGAGGGAAAAGGTAAGAAAATGCATATCTACTAATAACCTTCAGTGAAACCAACAGGGTAAACTACAAATCAATTTGAAAGGAATACATTAAAGACTAAATGTTCCAAATTAAATTGGTGCTCAGTTTGTGCACGTAAAAAACTTGTGTGCTAAAGCAGGGAACAGATTTCTAAATATTTCTCACCAATACCAACGTGTACTTGCGTTTTTACTCAGTAAATGTTCATTATTGTCAAATGTATCCCCAGGATCCTTTTAATTTTAGAGATATAAAATGAATAAGTCATGGTCTTTGCTAAGATGAGAATACAAATTAGTAAAGGATATTTTAGTAATTTCTTTTTTTTTTTTTTTGAAATGGAGTCTCACTCTGTCGCCAGGCTGGAGTGCAGTGGTGCAATCTCAGCTCACTGCAACCTCGGCCTCCCAGGTTCAAGTGATTCTTCTGCCTCAGCCACCTGAGTAGCTGGGACAACAGGCACGCACCACCACGCTCAGCTAATTTTTTGTATTTTTAGTGGAGATGGGGTTTCACCAAGCTGGCCAGGATGGTCTTGATCTCTTGACATCGTGATCCACCTGCCTCGGCCTCCAAAATGCTGGGATTATAGACGTGAACCACTGTGCCTAGCAGTAATTGTTAAAAAACTGTTGTTTTGGAAATGTGCCAATGTAGAACAAACACAAATTATATATATGAATTAGATCTAAGGCTTTTAGTGCCCTTATAGTGAAACATTTAATACAAATTTCTCTCTTTTTCTTTCTGTACAAATTAATATTAATTTGTTAATCTATAATACTCTGATATCAACTGTGTAACAAGATGAGCTCATCTTTATCAATGAAAACATGATATAGTTTTCCATTTTGTAGTAGCTGACAAAAATGACTAACCTTTAAAGGGTTTATGATGACTCACTGATTTGAGCTGGGTGTATACCAATGAGCGCTTGACTAAACATTAAGGCAGTTTGAAAAGAAACTTGCCGAAAGACTTAACGTCTTTTGCAATAACTGGTTTACACTTGGTATCTCTACTTTATGCTATAATGGATATCATATCTGAATCTCCTTTGTAAATAGTTACTTGTTCAAGTAAAAGAGAAATGGAAAAAATTACTTGGCCAGGCGTGGTGGCTCATGCCTGTAATCCCAGCACTTGGAAGGCCAAGGCAGGTGAATCACTTGAGGTCAGGAGTTCAAGACCAGCCTGGCCAATACGATGAAACCCCATCTCTACTACAAATACAAAAAGAAGTTGGGCATGGTAGCATGCGCCTGTAATCCCAGGGACTTGGAAGGCTGAAGCCCGATAACCGCTTGAACCCAGGAGACAGAGGTTGCAGTGAGCCAAGATCGTGTGCCACTACATTCCAGCCTGGGCAAGAGATTCATTCAGACTCTGTCCCCCCGCCCCCCACCCAAAAAAAGCCTGGGCGCAGTGGCTCACACTTGTAATCCCAGCACTTGGGGATGCTCAGGCAGGTGGATCACCTGAGGTCAGGAGTTCAGGAGTTCAGGAGTTCGAGAACAGCCTGGCCAACATGGTAAAACCCTGTCTCTACTAAAAATACAAAAATTATCCAGGTGTGGTGGCATGTGCCTGTAGTTCTACCTACTCGCGAGACTGAAGCAGGAGAATCGCTTGAACCTGGGAGGCAGAGGTTGCAGTGAGCTAAGATCATGCCATTGAACTCCTGGCATGAGTTCAAAAAAAAAAAAAAAAAAAAAAAAAAAAAAAAAAAAAAAAAAAAAAAGAAAAGAAAGAAAAGAAAAAAGAAAAAGAAAAAAAATTACTCATTCTTTTACTAACGACAAGGAAGTTTATGAACATAAATCATTTGGTGGCACCAACAATGACAGACTTCAACTTTTGACATCAATCTTGAATGTTCAGGTTGGGCTAAGGTGCTGCAGAAACACCATGGGAGCACCAAACCCCCTACTTAACAAACTCAGGGTGGTATTTGCATGATGAGTTTAATATTCCACTCTTCAGATATAGAAATAGAGCCACAGAGAAGTGGAAGCGATCATGAATGTTTTAGACTGAAGACAAGCTCAGAGAAATGATTACAATTCTTGAGAATTAACATCCTGTTCTGGCCCCTAGGTCTGGTTTTCCCCTAAATTAGGTCATAGAACATCATTTTGGCAGAAGAAAAATTCGATTCTTTAGTTTTAAAGCTTGACCCCTACCCCCAAAATGCACACAAGTGAGATTCTACAACATCAAAATACCATGTGTCAAAGGAAAACGTGTTTAAAATTTTCTCCAGATATTATTATTAAATTATTGAATTTAAGGTACAGTAGAATAACTAGATGTAGAACTAAAACATATAGTATTTAAAAGTAAAATTTAATTTTTGTTACTTCATATTCCAGCCAAAAAGGCTCTTAATAGTAATTTACAGTATATCATAAAAGACTGTGTCAAGTATCAAACTGGAATAGTCACTTATTCGAGTCTAAGGAAAACAAAAGAACTTTGATTACTCAGATTGAATCGTGGGATAAAATATTAGCAGCCAGGTCACCTTGATCTCAAGTCATATGAATAGCAGACTAAAGTGATTTGTATTTACTTCCCTTTTCCTCCCCCTGCCTTTTAATGTTCAAGACAGACTTGTTTTCAGAGGCTGAGTAGAGCCTGATGTGTCCAGGGAGTTTTAGACGAGCTCAAGAGGAATTATGAGCCATGAAAAAATCAGAAGGAGGGTCACTTGCCATTCTCATCTCATTTTAATCACATTATTGTTCCAAGGATTAACACCAAATTTTCAAGACTGTTATTCACTTATTTTAAAAACTATTTTGCAGCTTCTAGGCATAGATGTGGCATCATGCATAGATAAAAACTTATCTATGCAATCCTGCTGAATGAGACCTTCCTGGAGACATGCATTCTTTCCTCTTTTGTGTTACTGTTAGGGCCAATGTGGACAAATTTCCAAAGTGTTCTACAACTATCTTTTTAGACTGTACTCAAATAGGTTAGAAAGACAAAGTTCTTTAATGATGACACTCATTCCCTGCTTTGATAACAGGAAGAAAAGATGTCAAACAAATAACCACATCTCTACTGTAAGCCTACATTTCGTTTAGTGTTTTGAGAAACATAGCATATGCAATTCAGAGTAAAGGTATTTATTGTGACACTTAGTCATAGACAGCTTACCCTGGCAATTTCTGCTGTGTAAAAAAGTGCATTCAGCTTTTAACCCATGGTATTCTGATAGCTCTGATTTTGTCTATACTAAAATTAATTCTGCACTTCTTAGGGGTTTGAATGTAACCTCCTACATAAATTTCTTGGTGTCCAGAGATACCAAGCCATAGAAAGAGAGACAGTCCTATTCTTTTAAATTTTGAATTTTAAAATTTATTTTGTAATTTTGTGGATACATAGTAGATGTATATATTTATGGGATAAACGAGATGTTTTGATACCAGCATGCAATGTGAAATAGCACATCATGTAGAACGGGGTAATCATCCCCTTCTCAAGCATTTATGCTTTGAGTTATAAACAAGCCAATTACATGAAGTTATTTTATTTATTATCACTATTATTATTATTTGAGACAGGTCTCACTCTGTTGCCCAAGCTGGAGTGCTGTGGCGCAATCAAGGCTCACTCCAGCCTTGACCTCCCTGGGCTCAGGTGATCCTCCCACCTCAGCCTCCTGAGTAGCTGGGACTACAGGTGCATGCCACCATGCCAGGCTATTTCTTTTGTATTTGTTGTAGAGACGAGGTTTTGCCATGTTGCCCAGGCTGGTCTCAAGCTCCTGGGCTTAAGCAGTCCACTTGCCTTAGCCTCTCAAAGTGCTAGGATTACAGGCATGAGCCACTGTGCCTGGCCGTAAGTTATTTAAAAATATACAATTAAGTTACTATTGACTATAGTCACCCTATTGTGCTGTCAAATAATAAAGGTTTTTTCTAAAAGAATAATGGAAACATATAGATGACAAAATATTTTGCCATTTTGTTTTGACTTGGGAGACGCAGCGTGGATGTTGAAATATTGGTGTTTCAGAGACATTTAAATGGCTTATGGGATCACAGGGCAGAATCTTTTATCCCAAATTTTTACATATTCAAGTTGTGTTTTTCTATTCAAATATTTAATTTTTACTATATTGAGATATTAAAAAATATAGAAAAGGATTACATTCATTTACTTCATAAATATCTATTGAGAGTTTACTACATGTCAGCAACTGATCTCCATGTTTGGGATACATCAGAGAAACATGTAGACAAAAATCCCTGGATTTCTGGAAAATATACCCTAGCAGAGTAGGCAGGTGATAAAGAACAATGGCAGAGATAGTCTTGACTAGATGACAGGCCACAGTACCTAGTGCTCAAGCACTGGGAATTAGATGTAGATGGTCCCATACGCTAATGGGCAGGAAGGCAGAATATGTGGGTATAGACACCAGTGGGCGGTGGATGTGGTGGGGGAGGCTCAGGACCCCCGGTGGCATCATTGCTCTCTGGGAAATAAGAAGCAAGGTCTTAAGCAGAAAGCAAAGATAGCAGAGGAAGTGGTGGATATTTGATGAAAGAAGATGAAGGTGTGAAAAATTTATTTGTTTAGCATAGAAAATGACATAACAGATACTTATAAACAACCCTAAGTTTAAACGGATAACATTTTGCTATATTTTGTCCAGTTGTTTTTAAATAGTTACAGAGATACTCAAAGTAACTCTCTGTTGATCATTTACCTTTCCATCTTCTCAAAAGTAACCACTCTCTCAAAACTGGTGTATTTGATACTTATGCATGATGTTCAAATTAAGATTGTTTAAGTTGGATTTGGAGCTGCTTACTTCTCTGAGAAACTGAATTCAATAGACTTCCTCCTACCCAGTGCATTTTATTGCCCTGCTTTTTAAACTTGTGGTAAAATAGACATAACATAATATTTGTACTTGTATTATTTATTTTTTATTGTAAATTGAATATTCTTAATTGTATATATTTATGGGAGATGAAGTGATGTTATAACTTATGAATGCAATGTGGAATAATTAAATGAAGCTAGTTAACATATCCACCACCTCAACAACTTAACTTTTTTTGTGGTGAGAGCATTTGAAATTTAGCAATTTTGAAATGTGCAATATTCTGTTACTAACAGTATTTACCACATTGTGCAATAGAACTAAAAAAAAAAAAAATCTCACACCATGTTTCTCTTCTGAGATTTTGTACCCTTTGACCATCATCTCCCAACCCACTTCACCTTCAGCCTCTGTAGCCACCGTTCCACTCTCTGCTTCTATGGGTTCAATTGTTTTAGATTCCACATGTAAGCGAGAACATATGGTATTTGTTTTTCTGTGCCTGGCTTATTTCACTTAGCATAATGTTCTCCAGTTCCATCCATGTTGTTATCAATGACAGAATTTCCTCCTTTATTAAGGCTGAATAAAATTTCATTGTGCATGTGCACCACATTTTAAAATCCATTTATCTGTTGATTCATGGACATTTTAGTTGATTCCATATCTTGGTTATTGTCAACACAGCTTCAGTGAACTTGGGCCTACAGACATCTCTTGGACAAACTGATTATAACCCTTTTGGGCGAATATCCAGAAGTTGGATCGCTGGAACAATATTTGTCATTTTAACCATTTGTAAGTACAATTCAGTGGCCTTATGTACATTCGTAATCTGTGTAACTATCACTGCTGTCTGTATCCAGGACATTTTAGTTATCCCTAACTCCCTAACATAAACTCTGTAGCCACTAAACAATAACTCTTCTTTCCCCACCTTCCCCTAAGCCCTACATAGTCTCTATTTTACTTTCTGTCTCTATAAATTTGCTTATCATAGGTACATCATGAAAATGGCATCATGAAATATTTGTCCTTCTGTCCTGGCTTATTTCACTTAGCATAATATTTTCAATGTTCTAGCATGTTGTAGTATATGTCAAAATTTCATTACTTTGTATGGGTGAATAATATTTATAGCAGGCTGTTAGTATCATAAAAATTTACTACAACCATCATAGTCTAGTACAGGGGTGCTAAGGACTGCAAAATCCTACCGATGGCTTCTATTTTCCTTGTCAGTATTTCCTATTGTCTTTAGTGCAAAACTGCTCTTCATAAATCCTTTTTGAGCTCTTTCACTGATATCACCTCGAAGCCATACTGAATGTTATATGGTAAGGCAGGATCTTGTTCACTAACAAGATATGAAGACCTTGGAAGGCTGCCAGGCTCCCAGCTCTGAGGCCCTGCTTGCTGCAAATTATCTCTGCTGGGCTGAGCAGGGCAGGTGCAGAGGAAAAGGGCAACTGTAGATCAACAGCAGCTGCTGCTTGCTGACCGGAAATAGGGCTGGCACAAGTAGGGGGTCAAGAAGAAACATCTTGGGTAATGGTTTCCATAGTTTCCCTCCTTGGGAGGAAATATATGGCAGAGTCACAAAAACAGAGACCATGAATTACAGGAATTGTACTTTGCATAGCTTTGCATTCTGCAGCTTAAAAACATGACTTTTGAAGTTTGAATGACTTAGATTTGGCAATTCTGAAGGTTAAAGGCATTTGGTCATTTTCATCTCAAATATCATGTTTTAGAAGAGATACTATCTAATTTCTCAAATATTGTTTCTCTAAAGAACTAATGCCTGAAAAATATTTTCTGAGAATTCTTACAATGAGCGGCTTTCTTTTCTTCTCTTTCTTTCTTTCTCTCTCTCATCTCTCGATCTTTCTTTTTTCTTCTTTCTTCTCTTTCTTTCTCTTTCTTTCTTCCTTCTTCCTTCCTTCCTTCCTTCTTCTTCCTTCCTTCCTTCCTTCCTTACCTTCTCTCCCTCTTTCTCTCTCTCTTTCTTTTTCTTTCTCCTCTCTTTCTTTCTCTCTCTTTCCTCCTCCCTCATCCTCCCTCGCACTCCCTCCCCCTCCCTTCCTTCCTTCTTCCTTCCTTCCCTTCCTTTCCTTCCTTCCTTCCTTCCTTCCTTCCTTCCAACAGAGTTTCTCTCTGTCACCCAGGCTGGAGTGCAGTTGTGCAATCTCTCAGCTCACTGCAACCTCCACCTCCCAGGTTCAAGTGATTCTCCTGCCTCAGCCTCCTGAGTAGCTGGGATTGCAGGCATGCACCACCATGCCTGGCAAATTTTATGTTTTTAGTAGAGATGAGGTTTCACTATGTTGGCCAGGCTGGTCTCAAACTCCTGACCTCAAGTGATCCGCCAGCCTCAGCCTCCTGAAGTGCTGGGATTACAGGCATGAGCCACTGCCCCTGGCTGAGCAGTATTTTTTTTAAATGAGAAAGTGTTAATTTAAAAACTCACTTTTGTTCTTGTTAAAATGTAAAGTTTCTTATACTTTCTATATCAGTGTCTGTCCTAATTTTTCTGTAGATTACTAATACCAACAACAGTAGGAAACATTTTTTGAAGGCTTAGTATAATGCCAGTGTCCAAAGTAGACATTTTATATAATCCTTACTTAATATTTGTAACTATAAGATAATGTAGAAGTTATAATATTCATTATTCTCATCTTTGAAATGAGGAAACTGAGGCTTAGAATAGGTGATAAAAGACATAGCAAAACCATGAGTCAAGGCAAGCTTGACCAAATGTCAGTGACGTTCTTCTTAGTCACTGTATGCATCAGGTTATCAGATGAGGTTCAAGAATGAAGGGTACCTTGAAACTGTCTGATTAAGCCCCCTTTTTTCAAATATGGACAGTGAGGCCCCGCGTGGTCTCAGCCCTCTTCCACACTTGTTGAGTCGGTTAGTTGCAGGGTGGGAGCCAGGAGGGGTCTCCCAACACCAGAAAACCCTTGTGCTTTCATACAAGAGTGCTTGTATTTTCTTGTAACTGCTTTATATGCAATGGTTTCAAAAAGACAACTCTTGTAAATACTAAAACACAAAACAATATGTTGAAGAAGAGTGATTTGGGATGTGGTATCTTCATGACTTACCTACAAAGTGAAAAATGGGCTTGTTAGTGTTTGCTCACTTCACAACCACATTCAGTGAGAAGAATTTTTTTCTTCATTAATTACATTCTCTATTTATATCCTATAGCATTTGTATACTATGCATTTTCAGAAATGGCTAGAAATTCCTTTTGAAACAAAACTAAGAGGTAAAATTAAAAATACGTATTTCTGCTAAATATGGCCTTCATAAAAGATTCATAAGCATTGTTTATTTCTGACGCTGATGCCCTCCATCTCCGTATGCCAAGGTAACTTCGCGTAACCTCACATAACACTTCTACTCCCTTGTCCTGTCCCATCTGAAGCCCAGCTCTTTAAGAATATTTCCTGTTTGCCTATTCGCTAGCTTAGCCCCACCTGGCTATTGTCTCTGCTTGGAAGGTTTGAGGAAAATTCTGACTATTTTTATCTTTCACTCATATCACTTCTAAATGCATCTTCTTGTAAATATATCTTTTAAATATTTTGGAAGCCATCTCTGGTTTTCTTAAATTTTCTCTTATGCTAATTTTGTTCAGTTCTTCTTTATTTCTCTGACAATAACAATAGATTATTTTTATTTTAAATTGTTCAGCTCAGTAGTTTACAATTTAAAGTTGTACGATCCAGTAGTTTTAGTAGATTACAGAGTTGTGACCACTGTCCCTGCTATTGAATTCCAGAACATTTTCATCACCCAGAAAGAAACCTCATACCTGCTACTGGTTACTCTCCAGTCCTTTTTTCCCCTATCCCCTGGCAACTGCAAATCTACTTTCTGTGTCTACAGATTTGCCTATTCTAGGCATTCTGTATAAACGTCATCATATGATATGTAGCCTTCTGTGACTAGTTTCTTTCACTTAGCATCAGGTTTCTCGGGTTCCTTCATGTCGTGATAAGACTTTATTTTATGACCGAATAGTATTCCATTGTATGGATATACCACATTTGTTTATTCATTCTTCAGTTGATGGACAGTTGGGACTGGTTTCTTTGTTAATAAACTCTCCTGCCTCCTTGATATCCTCACTCCAATGCATAATCTGCTACATGTCCAGAATTATCTTCTCAAAGAGTTCTGATCACAGCACCCTGTATATGAAAACCTGTGAAGGTTTCCCAATGGCTCACCCACAGAATGAAGCCTTGTTCCCAGCCCCCCACTTTAGTCTCATTGCCTATTCTTTCCAGATGCCCCATGTGGATGAACTCTTATGCCACGCACCTTCCTTGCTTGGGGCCTCCGCCCTGACTAGAATACTCTTTGCTCGCTCCAAGTGGTGAATTCCTCTGGCCTTCCCTGGGAAGCCTTTCCCAAGGCCTGCTGGGAGAAGGCATGATGCCTCTGCACTTTCTACATTTCCCTTAATGGAAATATTTACAATTCTGTGTGGTAATTATTTACCCTTTAATTGTCACTCTACAAAGAATGTGAGCCCTTTGAGGAAAATGCATGCTTCTTATTTATCTTCTGTCTCTCCATGCCTTTTCTGTGACCAGCTCAAAGCAGTTGTGTAATCAGTGATGATTTAATTAATGTGCATACCTGTGCTTCACCTTGACTTTGAAATGTTTATGGAACCATTTAATGTTTCTGGCACTCAGTCTCTTTACTGGGAAAATGAAGCCAGCTACTTTGAGCCAGGTGCTTGCGTGGCCCCAGGACAGAAAGCAGAAGTGCCTTACCTCATGCTGTGTCTGCTGCTCCACCTTCCAGATGATAACATGTTTTTGCATACTTTATCTTCTTTTGACTGCACATTGTCTGTGTGTCTGGCAACTCTTGTTGCCCTCAGTTGAAAACAATTTGAAAGTGAGACCTGGGGAGCTTAAATGACTTGTCTGTTTGAGGTCACACAGGTAGAATAAAATCTGTCCCATTTAAGCCACATTCCTAAGGAAGGAAGGGATCCTAAAGGAAAGAACAGAAACTCTGCACTGGATAATTTAGCTCCTGAGGGGAAATGGTAGTTTTGCACAGGTTGTGTATCTACAAAGGAGGAACTATTTTTTCCCCAAGTTCTTTTTTCTTTTCGGTATAAATGCATGCTGATATAAATATTCTGTGAGAAAGACAATGCAATAGGCCTAGATTGTCATTTTTTTATTTTTAGTTGAGACAGAGTCTCCCTCTGCTTCCCAGGCTGGAGTGCAGTGGCATGATCTCAGCTCACTGCAACCTCCTCCTCTCAGGTTCAAGCCATTCTCCTGCCTCAGTCTCCCACCGAGTAGCTGGGATTACAGGTGTGTGTCACCATGCTCGGCTAATTTTGGTATATAGAGTGTTAAGAGTCCAAATACAAGTATTTCAAATTATCCTTTTAAAGTTTTTGTTTGTTTGTTTGTTTGTTTTTCTGAGACAGAGTCCCACTCTGTAACCCAGGCTGGAGTTAGGTGGCACGATCTTGGCTCACTGCAACCTGCCCCTCCTGGGTTCAAGTGATTCTCCTGCCTCAGCCTCCCAAGTAGCTGGAATTACAGGTGCGTGCCACCACGCCTGGCTTATTTTTGTATTTTTTGTAGAGATGGGGTTTCATCATGTTGGCCGGGCTGGTCTCGAACTCCTGACCTTAAATGATCAGCCCACCTTGGCCTCCCAAAGTGCTGGAATTACAGGCATAAGCCACCAAGCCCAGCAGGATCTGAATTTTCAGTTATTTTACTGTCCTTTCTCCAGAGTGATCAACCCCAAACTTGTGAGCAGAGAGAGGATACAATAACCAGCTTAGGGCTTCTGGGATTACAAGAATCAGGGAAAACAGAACAGGGAGCACAGGAGTCCAAGTCGGGATTGGGGACATCATTTTCAGGGCCCAGTGCAAAATAAAATGTGAGATTCCTTGTTCAGAAAGTCTTAAGAATCTCAAAATCATAACAGTACAGCATTAAACCAAGTAAGGGACTCTTCTAATATGGGCAGAGGGAATCCTTCTTGTACAAGTCACATGCCCATGAAGCTGGCCCTGGTCAGAATTGTCTAGTCATCCTTTGGTATCTGTGGGAGTATGATTCCAGGACCCCTACCCTGGTATCAAAATTTGAGGATGTTCAAGTTCCTGATATAAAATGGCATAGTATTTGCATATAACTTAAACACATCCTCCTGTATACTTTAAATCACCTCTAGATTACTTATAATAACCAATGCAATGTAGGTACCATGTAAGTAGTTGTTATACTCTATTGTTTAAGAAATAATGACAAGGAAAAAAGTCTGTATATATTGATACAGATGCAGCCATCCACTTTTTTTACAAAAATATTTTTGATCTTCAGTTGGTTAAATCCATGGTTGCAGAACCTGCAGATACAGAGGGCCAATGTATATTCAAATACACTTTGTTCTCAGAGTCATGGAGAAAACACCACCAACATCAACATTAAGGAATATGGTCCAAGACAATTTCTCTTAAAATTCTTTTTTTCCCCTATAATCTAGCTTATATAATAATTGTACTTTCTATATTCCAGGCACAGTTATAAGTGTTTTACAAGTTCTGACTCATGTTTTTCTTCTTGAGAACTCTATGAGGTAGATGCTACTATTATAATACCCATTTTACAGTTGAGGAAACTGAGGCATGGGAATTCATGTAAATTGCTCCAAAATCTACAGAACTTAGCCAGTCTGGCTGAGAGGCTGTGCTTTTAATCACTATATACACTGCTTCCCTGAAATAAAAATATGACATATTTACTTTCGTATATGACTCTGTTCCCGACATATTTTTGGAAGATGACCGTTTTGAAGAGTATCTTGTTTTTTAATCCTCAAAGAGAGAGGATTTAATTAATTACAGGTATCTGTAGAGAACTCCATGAATCTTTTAGGTTCCTGCAACCCAACCCGTCTATGTATGATCCTATCTGAATTGTTACATCATCTCACTTTTTAGCTCTCTGATTCAGTCACAACTATTCAAAAACACATCTGAGAAAGAATGAATGTACAAAAATACATCTCTAAAGGAACATCAGTAACTATTACTACCCCCCTCCCTCCCCAGTAACAAAGTAGCTTTCAAGAAAAGCTGATAAGACCTTGAGCAGATAAAGACACAGCCCTTCAGGCAGCTCCTGAGAATACCTCTATACTCACTGCCCAGGGAAACAACTAGCAGTTTTGAATTTGAAGAAAAGGTTAAATTGGATCTTGCACTATAAAAGAGAGTAAACTACAAAATGAATCTTAGAAAGCATTTTATTCAAAGTGTTAAAATAAATACAAAGTTATGGTATGTATGTAACGACTTTATATGGAAACTTCATACATTCATTCCCATTTACCTTTCATGAGATGTTTGATAAATGTATTGTTTCTTTTTCTTTTTTGAGACAGGGTCTCACTTTGTTGCCCAAGCTAGATTGCAGTGGCATAATCACAGCTCACTGCAGTTTCGAACTCCTGGGTTCCAGTGATCCTCCTACCTCAGCCTCCTGAGTAGCTGGGACCACAGGTACATGCCACTGAACCCAGCTAATTAAAATTTTTTTGTAGATATGGGGGGGTCTCACCATGTTGCCCAGGCTGGTCTTGAACTCCTGGGCTCAAGAAATCCTCCTACCTTTTCTTCCCAAAGCATTCTAATTGCAGGTGTGAACCACCATGCCTGGCTTGTTTCTGTATTTTATTTGCCTCTCTGTGCACTTTAGCTTCTGGAATGGAAATTAGGATTGTGAATTTTAACCTCACTGATGAAGACAGCATTTTTTTTCAAGAGATCTGAACTGATCCAAACCAAATGATATAAATGTATGTAAGAATATTTAAAAACCCTCACTATTTAAAGAGAGTTTTTGTTTCCCTAAAACATGTCTACTTCAAAGCTATTTCTTAAAAAAATGCTGAAAGAGTATGGGCGCAGTGGCTCACACCTGTAATCCCAGCACTTTGGGAGGCCGAGGTGGGAGGATCACTTGAGGTCAGGAGTTTGAGACCATCCTGGCCAACACAGTGAAACCCCGTCTCTACTAAAAATACAAAATTAGCTAGGTGTGGTGGCATGCACCTGTAGTCCCAGCTACTTGTGAGGCTGAGGCAGGAGAATCACTTGAACCCTGAAGGCAGAGGTTGCCGTTGAGTCAAGCTTGTGCCTCTGCATTCCAGCCTGGGTGACAGAGTGAGACTCTGTCTCAAAA
>NW_016804196.1:299973-352196 GCF_001698545.2 Rhinopithecus bieti
AAAAAAAAAAAAAAAAAAAAAAGAATAATAATAATAATAATAATAAATTAAATGAATAACATCTCTGACCCTCTCGTGTCTGGGAGCCTTATTTGAACAACTTACTGAGTGTAATGGGGTCATGATGGATTTTCCTAGACATTGCTTAGCAATTCATGGACCTTGCTCTATGATCTTTTGTCAGGAAATGCTGCTCCCATTAGCATGCTTTCTCTCGTCCTGTGGTTGCCGGTGCTCTCCGGGGCTGTGCTGGTTATTTGTTTGCTCTCAGGTACGTTTTTCTCCCTTCTCTTCCCTTCTCAGCAATGCAGGAAACGCCTTCAGCTCTCTTGCCCTCTTGTGTCCATGAAAGTTCTGCTAATGTAAGACTAGAAGAAAAGATGCCAGGAAAAGCCTGGGTTGCTCTCTCTCTCAGCTGGAATCTTCGGAAGCGGATTTGTCTTTTCCTCAGAGCAGCTCCCTCTAGGCTGTCCCTCTTTCCCCCTCCTTTTCTCTCCTTGGTTTTACCCTCCCCCAGCTTCAAATTCCCTCCTTTTGAAATCAACTATGGAGCCTTCCATTTTCTGACTAGACCCGGACTAAGTCAGGGGTGGTTAGGAGGCATGCTAACCTACACCCAAATTTTCTCTGTTTCTTTCCCTCTGGCCATCACTTTTCTGAGATTATAGAATAGGGATCTGTACCTTTCACTGTTTTGATGTCTGTGGACAAATATTTTGGCTCTTTAAAAACTTCTGGTAAACATTAGAGAAAATTTCGTCTGCTATTGTCTCCTGCAATTCCATTATCAGTGTTTTATTTTACTTTATTTTAAATTGTAAATCAAACTTTATTTTTAATTGTAAATTGTCAACTTATAATTATATAAATTTATGGGGTACAAAGTGATGTTATAATTTATAAATATGAAATGAAATAATCGCTCTCAGCAATTTTGAAAGGTGCAACACTCTAATATAAATATATGGTCGGGCGCGGTGGCTCAAGCCTGTAATCCCAGCACTTTGGGAGGCCGAGACGGGCGGATCACGAGGTCAGGAGATTGAGACCATCCTGGCTAACATGGTGAAACCCCATCTCTACTAAAAAAAATACAAAAAACTAGCCGGGCGAGGTGGCGGGCGCCTGTAGTCCCAGCTATTCAGGAGGCTGAGGCAGGAGAATGGCGTAAACCCGGGAGGCAGAGCTTGCAGTGAGCTGAGATCCGGCCACTGCACTCCAGCCCGGGCAACAGAGTGAGACTCCGTCTCAAAAAAAAAAAATAAATAAAAAATAAATATGTTCACCATGCTGGGCAATAGAATTAAAAAAAAAACCCCATATTCCTTCTGTGAAACTGAGATTCTGTACCCTGTGACTATCATTTCCCCACACCTTCATCCCTGTCTTCTCACCCTTACTCCACCTCTCTCAACAAGTACCAGGCTCTTGTTTATAAAATGCGCTCATCAGAACTGCATTTTAGCAAAATACCTTTTTTCTAATAACAAGTGTGTAAAGAGAAACCCACCTACACACTGACCAACTTCTAACTAGAATAATCCATCCTGATTTCTTACAGCTGCATGGGTTTCAGACACATAGGCCGAAGGCTGCTTCATCTTGAACTCATTCTATTTCTTTCCTTGGCTTGTCACACTCCTTGCAGGAAAGTCAAATGACTCTTGGGAGCAATAGTTATTTATTTATTTCTTGTTTGTTAACTGGAAAAGTTAAAAGGAAAAAAAGAAAAAATGATGTCACAAGCATTAGCACCCATAAGAACATATTAAATTCATAAAATTAAGACACATTTCTAATAAAATTAAAGTTCCCTTGATCTACTTTCTGATTCTGTTCCCTTTACTTCTTCCCATAGGTCCACACAGTGATAATTGGGCATTTTATTATGTCTGTTCAAGCTTTAAATTTTGCTACAAACATATATTTTTAATATATAGCATAGAAATATTGCTTGCATGTATTTGCAAGTTTACCAAAGTGGTGTTGTGTCTTGCCAAGATCAGATCGATCTAATCTCTGGGAATAAGAAAGAGTAAAATTTCCTGAAATTACAAGCTCTGTTTTAGAAACTGTTCCCTTGAGAAAATTTTAATCTCTAGAGTAATCAGAGTGGCAAATCTTCCCTGCAGAGAAGAATTCTTGAGATGAGCCTCTTTTTGCCTTAGTGACTTTATGAGGTTCTCTTAGAAAATGACAGCAGCCGGGGATTCTCTCTTACCTAAGGTCTGCAAACTTGAGAAAAACTTGCTTTCAGAACATTTCCAACAGATTTTTTTCTGAGAAGCTGATTTTCTTTCCTGCATCTATTAAAATCTTCAGGTGGTCCCTATAGGGAATAAATAAATATTTGCTGTATTTTAAATCCCTGGATACAAGATGTCATTGTAGTCAGTTTTATCTGTCCCAATATAGATTTTCATGTTAGTGACAAAATTTCAGAAATAACATTAAAAATGTGAATTAGTCATAGTATTTATAAATCCATCTTTTTTTCCAGCATGGAAAATTTCAATGATTTTTCAGAAATACACATGGAAATTATAAATTCGTCAAAGGTATATAGCTCTATACTCTTACAGTACCATGAGAAACAGCTGAGTACCCTAATACTTCTATCGGAATGAAATGTCTCCTCACCTTAGGGTGATTTGAATGAAAGCCGGTATGTTAATGAATCTAGCCATCTAGTGGCCACCTGTGACTAAAATACTCAAGTATGTTGTGTTAGATTTTAGAGTAAGAACTTTATTTCTTTGAAAGTGTAATGAATGCATTCAGTTTCTAATATTTATGGATAATTGGATTGGTTGACAATATCTACTAGTAAAGTGATTAGCCATCCTGGGTTTCCTGGTACTGAGGGGCCTCCCAGGACATGAGACTGTTTTAAAACCATTCCTGGGCAAGCTGGGACCATTGTACCTACGTAGGTACAATGTGCTGTCTAGGCACGCAGGAGACAGCAATAACTAAGATAATCAAGTCACTGTTCTCATCTAGTGCATGGAGAAAAACAGATGATCTATAAACAATTATGTGTAACATCAGATAGCTATAGGCTATGCAGGGGACTAAAACAGGTTAATGGAATAGAAAGCAGCTGGGTAGCTATTTTAGGTAGAATGTTTGAAAATGGGGAGGTGACATTTAAGCTGAGATGAATGGCATGTAAGTGCTGGTCATATAAAGATAGGAGGAAGAAGATTCTGGTCAGAGAGAAAAGTTAGAACGCAGTTTTTAGGTCAGTAATCAGCCCGGTGTGTTCAAGGAGCCCAGAGGGGCCAATGTGCCTAGAGTCGTGTGGGTTTATTAGTGGCCTAGGGCTGCCATAACAAATGACCCCAAACTGGGTGGCTTAGCGCCACAGGAATTTATTGCTTCACAGTTCTGGAGACCAGAGTCTGAAATCAGGGTGTCAGCAGGGCTATAGTCCCTCTTAGCTACCAAAAGCTAGGAAGCGCAAGAAAGGATCCTCTACGGGAGAATTGTAGATGCATTGCTCCAATCTCTGCCTTCATTGTCACCTGGCATTCTTTCTGTGTCTCTTTTTTTTGAGACAGGGTCTCCCTCTGTCACCCAGGCTGGAGTGCAGTGGCATGAATATGGGTCACTGTAGCCTTGACCTCCTGGGTTCAAGCCATCCTCCTGCCTCAGCCTCCTGAGTAGCAGGGACCACAGATGTGCACCACCATGCCCTGCTAATTTTTTTTTTTTTTTTTTTAAAGAGATGGAGTCTTGCCATTTCCCCAGATGGGACTCGAGCTCCTGGGCTCAAGTGAACCTCCTGCCTTGGCCTCCTAAAGTGCTGGAATTACAGGCATGAGCCACATGCCCTGCCAAAGGTCTTTACATGGCCTTTTCTTCTAATAAGGATGCCAGTCATTGGATTTAGGGCCTTCTGTAATGATATCATCTTAACTTGATTACATCTGCAAAGACCCTATTTCTAAATAAGATCACATTTACAGGTATGAGGGGAGGCTGTGTTAGAGATTCAACATGTCTTTTTGGGGGACACAATTCTCTTCACTACAGTGGGCAAAGCTAGAAGGGGCACAAGAGACAGAGATGCACACAGGGCCCAGATCATGCAGGTTTTGCAAGGCAAAGTAAGGACTGAAACTCCTGGTGGGTTTTAAGGAGCAGAGAGGTGTAATATCACAGCCAGTTAAAAGTAACATGACTGCTGTGGAGAGATGGACCACAGTAGGGTAAGGGTGGAGAGAGAGACAGGTTAGGAGAGGGTTGGCATGGCCTGGCTGATGATAGCGGTGGTGAAGATGCAGTGAATTGGACAGAGTTGGGATATGATTTAGAGAGAGAACTGTTAGGTTTTCTAGTATAGAAAGAACAATATCCCATTCCCAGACAGCAAACCTCATGGAGTAAGAAAAGATAGCTGCCTCTCTAGAGGGCTGTGGGGAAGGAGGAAGAGATGTTTTTATGGAATAAGCATGTTCCAGATAGGGCATGAAAGAGGAGAGGAGAAGGTTTAGAGAAGAGTTTGGGGATAAAGCGAGTTTCCTGATGATACACTGTAGTTCCATAGAACGCACCAGCAGGGTTTCAAAGGGCAGAGAGGAAGGGAAATTGGGTCATATTAGTGCATGTGCCTGGTAGTTTGGGTGATGGTGGCTGACATGCAGGGTTTGGGCTGCTGCTGATGACTGAGGTGAAGTGACTGTAAGCATGCTTTCTTAAAGATGCATCATAAGTTGTTTTCTTTCAATGAATGGAAGTGTTAGAGAAACACTTAGAAGCAAATGTTGAGAATGTGTTAGTTAAACATGTTTATTTCTGCATTGGTTTGTGTGAAACAGGTTTACACATACAGCTATAAAGGGCAAATGTAAATATACTTTCTTAATAATTTATTACAAGATGAAGGATTAGTATAATAATCTCATAGCGGAAGACATCCAGTTTAGTATGTCTCATATGGGAGCCACTGGACAATTGTTCTGTCTTGCAGTTTCCAGAGGCAGAGTGAACAGGTGAGAGCCAAGGCCTTCTACAGACTCCTTCTTTAGGAAGTTGGGAGTAATAGGCTCCTGGTCAGCTGGCAGAGAGCTGGCGTTATCTGGAGCAGGAAGTTAGGCCTTGCCTTGTTTCTTGGTGACACAATTAAGCATAGACTATTATTCACAAGAGCCTCTTCTGTTGCAGGCAGCCTCTTCTGCTCATGTATCAAGTAGTCATGGCGCTAGGGTTTAGTTGCTCCAGACAGGTCTGCAATTTAGAACTCATGCACCAAAGATGAAAATTCCATCTGTTGGTAAAATAATTGAACACTCTCAGTGTCTTTAAACAGTACCTGTTAGTTAGAAAACTTGTATGTTGATTTTTATTTATTATTTTTTCGTATCTGATGAAACACCATATAATACAAAGATATAAAATGAAAATAGCTGGGTGTGATGGCATGCATCTGTAGTCCTAGCTACTTGGGAGGCTGAGGTGGGAGGATTGCTTGAGTCCAGGAGTTCTGGGCTGTTGTGTGCTATGCCAATTGGGTGTCTGCACTCATTTCGGCATCAATATGGTGAGCTTCTGGGAGTGAGGCACCGCCAGGTTGCCTAAGGAGGGGTGAACCAGCCCAGAAACTGAGCAGATCAAAACTCCAGTGCTGATCAATACTGGCATTGCACCTCTGAGTAGTCTCTGCACTCCAGCCTGGGCAACAGACAGAGACCCTGTCCCTTAAGATAAATGTATAAGTAAATAAAAAGAAAGATCATTTCACAATTCTAAGCTTATGTGCATGCATACATAGGTTTTTTTCTCCTATGCAAATTAATGGTCTTATGTTTAGACTTTCAGGTCAGGCTAAGATCGTGAAAACTCAGTAATAAATCACCTCTATGATGAAAGGAGAAGCAGCAAGAGGAAAAAATGAGTAAATGCTCATTTCTCTCTTGTTTATTATTTTTCCGTTCAAACAGGTTAGAGAAGCCAGGAAGCCAACCAGACCTAGTCGGTATGTCATATATCACATTCCAGTTCATGTCCGGTCCTATGCGGAGAAGGGAAGAGGCAGCTGGCCTCTCTTCTCCAGCCCCCATTTCTGAGCTGACCTGAGGGTTGAGGATAAGAGTGAGAATCAGCAGCACCTCCTTTGGGAGTGAACACAGAAAGACCGAAACAGAACTTTTCTTTTTCAGTCACTCCAGAATTAATATACATAATTCCCTTCCCTCCCCAAAAGCATTAAGAAGATTAAGTGCTTGGGCTTTCCTTAGTTGCTTTCTTCTGTTTGGGATCAGTGCGAACATGTATGGTGTAAACAAGAAGCTGTCTTCAGACAAAATTCATTTTGCTTTATTTTAGACAAAATTCATTTTGTTTTATTTCAAACAAAACATTTTGAATAGTTTATAATTTACAAAGTGTAAAAGTGATTCTTTTTGGTGTACTGACCTATAGATTTTGACAAATGTCAAGAGTTGTAATAACTACCACAATCAAGATACTGAGCCGTTCCATCATCCCATCAGCCCTCAGAATTCTGCCATGCTGACCCTTTATTCAGTCTTTTAAAGTAAATTATATTTTTATTTATTCTTAGGCAATTGATCTATATCAATTGGGTGAAACTGAAGAAAAAATGAACATTTTTAGAGAGATTAACCCCTCTCTATAACATGAGGATAAGAAGTTCTTTTCACTATGAGCCCATGATAATGGGTTTCCACGGTGTAGTGCTTCTCACGTTTGCCTCGCGGTGTGGGCTCCCCATCAGTCTAACAGCCCCCTCCAGTGTGATCACAGATTGCGTTCTGTGTCTAGCAGGATTAGCGTTGCTCTTTGATTTAAGTCGCTACTTACATCCATAGGACTTCCATTCTCTTTATGTTTCTTCCACTCTTCCTTGTAAAGTGGTTATTGATTTCTTCACTATTTTTACTGCTCTTTAAATGTGCTAAAGCAACTCTTAAAACATGGTGCCCAGAATTAGATGCAATGCTCCAGATGTTGATGTCATACATGATGGGCCTAACAAGCACACACTTTCCCCTCCTGGATTGTAAAATGGCAGTAGCATTTTTATTTTCATAGCCACAGTTCAGTGTTTACTGACTGTGAGTATTCTGGTCAATTAAACAAATTAAAAACATTGAACACATGGCTGTGAATTCATTTAGTCCTTATCCTGTACATGTGACACTGGGATTTTTGCACCCAAGTAAAGGCTTTTATATTTACCCTCACAATGTTTTCTGTGTAAAAATTAGCCATGGGTCCAGTCTGTTAAGATGGGTCTAGATGCTGTTTCTGTGACATTATGCATGGGACATCCTTGCTCATTTGCCATTAAGGATAGCAGGCAGCCAGGATTGCTTACTCACTGCCTTGTTAGTCTCACATCTCTCTTTAATCTTGATGCTGGCTCTTTTTTGGCCATTTTCTCGTTGATCATATCTCTTCAAAGTGAAAGACGCCACAGCCAGAGTCAATAGAAAGAGAAGGGGACAGACCCAATGGGCGCTGCTAGACCTGCAACTCCATGGATGATTTCCTACTTGGGGGCTTATGAGGACACTGAAAACTGGGTCATCAGCCTGGCCAACACAGCAAAACGCCATCTTTACTAAAAACACAAAAATTAGCTGGGCGTGGTGGTACCCGCCTGTAATTCCAGCTACTCAGGAGGCTGAGGCATGAGAATCGCTTGAATCTGGGAGGCGGAGGTTGCAGTGAGCTGAGATCAAGACAAACAAAAGGAGAAAACTTGGCCTTTTCTGGAAAAACAAATGGAGGGGCCAGTTAAAAAAAAAAAAAGGTTTTCATGATTGGGATTATTACCTTATGATGATATATTGGGCAAGCCTTGGAAAGAGCATGGTTTGGACTAAAGAATAGAAGGAATCCTCTGTTAGTAACATTTCATCAGCACATACTTAGTGAGTTGCATTTAAAGGGGAAGGATAGATTGGATTGACTTACAAGGATTCTGGATGCCACTCTTACATGGGCATCAGTAAGAATGCAGAGAATGGTTGGGTGCTGTGGTTCACGCCTATAATCCCAGCACTATGGGAGGCCAAGGTGGGCGGATCACCTGAGGTCAGGAGTTCGAGACCAGCCTGGCCAACATGGTGAAAACCCACCTCTACCAAAAATACAAAAAATTAGCGGGTGTGGTGTCACGTGCCTGTAGTTCCAGCTACTCCGGAGGAGAATCACTTGAACCCTGGAGGTGGAGGCTGCAGTGAGCCGAGATCGCGCCATTGCACTCCAGCCTGGGCGACAAGAGTGAAACTCCATCTCGGGGGAATAAAAAAGAATGCAGAGAACAATGTTTTCATTTTATAAGACTTCTTTCTAGGACATTTTGGAATTCTTTGCTACTATTCCTTTGATTCTAAAATTTTTGATAATAAAGTGTTTGGTTAGAACAGATGTGTTGACATCAAAAATATTATTAATGTTTACTATAATTTTAGAATAATGCATGTTTATTAAACACCAAAGGGATTTCCTTTCTTTTGAAATTATTTCAGATATACAAAGCACAAAAATATGATAATAAACACTCATGTACCACTGCCCAGATCTTAGAAATGACATTG
Source organism: Rhinopithecus bieti (assembly GCF_001698545.2). NCBI lineage: Eukaryota > Metazoa > Chordata > Mammalia > Primates > Cercopithecidae > Rhinopithecus > Rhinopithecus bieti. Next base: position 308,547 of record NW_016804196.1, read on the forward strand.
TTGCTACATTTTGCCTCAGATTTTGGAAACACAAAATAAAACATTCCACAGATGTGGACTGAAGCTTCGTCTCTATGAAGCTCCCTTTGTGTCCCCTTCAGATTCTTTCCCTGCCCCCTGTTTTCCAGAGGTAGCAACATGGCATTACCATGTTGATTCGTACAGCTTTTGTTTATTCTTCTTGACTGCTATGCAGGAATTCATTTATGAATATCCCATAATTTAAACATTTCCTTTAGTGATTATTTAGATGAGTTTAAAATTTCTTGATTTTAATATGATGCTGCTGTGCACATTTTTTCCAAGTCTTTTAGGTCACGCGTGTTCAAGTTTATATAATATATATATATATGTGGATGTGAATTTCTGGATGATGGGGTACAAACATCTTCGAGTTTATTGGACACTGACAAATTTCAAAGTGGTTGTAACAATTTATATCTCACCAGCATTTATTCCCACAGTATATTTCACATCCTTGCACACTCTTCGTATTGCCGGAGTGTGGCACTGCTTGGTATTGCCAGAGTGTGGCATGGGCGCTGCTGGACCTGCAACTCCATGGATGATTTCCTACTTGGGGGCTTATGAAGACACTGGAAACTGGGTGGTCAGCCTGGTCAACATGGCAAAACCCCATCTTTACTAAATTTAAAATTTAAAAAATTTTTTGCCAATCTTATGGGTATAAAGTGGTAGGTTATTTTTATTGTAAGTCTTTACACTTTGTAAATACCAGCTTAATGGAGATATAATTTACGTACCATACTACCTACTTTTTTTTTTTTTTGAGACAGAGTTGCCCAGGCTGGAGTGCAGTGGCGCGATCTCGGCTCACTGCAAGCTCGGCTCACTGCAAGCTCCGCCTTCCGGGTTCACGCCATTCTCTTGCCTCAGCCTCCTGAGTGGCTGGGACTACAGGTGCCCGCCACCACGCCCCGCTAATTTTTTGTATTTTTTTTTTAGTAGAGACGGGGTTTCACCGTGTTAGCCAGGATGGTCTCTTGACCTCATGATCAGCCCGCCTCGGCCTCCCAAAGTGCTGGGATTACAGGCATGAGCCACTGCGCCTTTTTAAAAGTATATAATTTGGTGGTTTTAGTAGTTATATTCTCTTTTTTGAAATGAGTCTTTTTTAAAATATAAAAGTCTCAGGAATTAATGTAGTTAAGTTAATCAATTTTTTCTCTTATGAGTTATACTTTTTTGTATCTTATATAAGATTTCCTTATCTTTTTTTTTTTTTTTTTTTTTTTTTTTTAAGAGACAGGGTCTAACTCTGCTGCCCAGGCTGGAGTGCAATGATGCAATCATGGCTCACTAGAGCCTCAACTCCCAGGGTCAAGAGATCCTCCCACCTCAGCCTCCCAGGTAGCTGGGACTACAGGTGTGCACCACTATGGCCAGCTAATTTTTAATTTTTTGTAGAGACAGGGTCTCCCTATATTGCCCACACTAGTCTTGACTCCTGGGCTTAAGCAATCTTCCTACATTGGCCTACCAAAATGTTGGGATTACAGACATGAGCCACCGTGCCTGGCCCCTTATCACAATTTTAAAAAGTTACTCTCTTACATTTTCTTCTGAATATTTTCAAAGTTTGTTTTTCACATTTAGGCTTTTAATTCACCTAAAATTGACTTTTATTTATGGGGTGAATTGAAGGATCTCAATAATCTCTATAGACTCCAAACCATGTTTTACATAGTTTATTCTTTCCCACTGATTTATAATGTTAATTCAGTGTACNTTTTTTAAGAGACAGGGTCTAACTCTGCTGCCCAGGCTGGAGTGCAATGATGCAATCATGGCTCACTAGAGCCTCAACTCCCAGGGTCAAGAGATCCTCCCACCTCAGCCTCCCAGGTAGCTGGGACTACAGGTGTGCACCACTATGGCCAGCTAATTTTAATTTTTTGTAGAGACAGGGTCTCCCTATATTGCCCACACTAGTCTTGACTCCTGGGCTTAAGCAATCTTCCTACATTGGCCTACCAAAATGTTGGGATTACAGACATGAGCCACCGTGCCTGGCCCCTTATCACAATTTTAAAAGTTACTCTCTTACATTTTCTTCTGAATATTTTCAAAGTTTGTTTTCACATTTAGGCTTTTAATTCACCTAAAATTGACTTTTATTTATGGGGTGAATTGAAGGATCTCAATAATCTCTATAGACTCCAAACCATGTTTTACATAGTTTATTCTTTCCCACTGATTTATAATGTTAATTCAGTGTACATCAGATCTCTATATTTACTTTCTGATATGTTTCACCTATGTTTTTGTCTTTACTACGTCAAGATCACAATGTCCTAATCATTACACTTTACAGTGATATTTCTTAGAGCAATGACATCCCCTATCTTTTTCATTAAAAGTGAGTTTGTGGCCCTTTGTTCTTCCAAATGAAATTTAACTTTGGCCTGTCAAGTTCAAAAACCTTAATGAAATCTGAAATGGAACATTAGTAGATTTATAGATTAATTTGGAGAGAATTGATATCTTTATTATGTTCCCAGTCATGAACATGGTCTATGTAATTAAACTTCCTTAATTTTTGTCTCCACTTACAACATAGGACCAATAGGAGAATGTCAAATATGACCCCTAACCAATCAAGTTAAATGCCAGGAGAATGTCAAATATGACCACTAACCAATCAAGAATGTCAAATATGACTGCTGACCAAGTGCTCTGTGTAGGCACTTAACTGAAGAAAAATCATAAGATGTATAAATCTAGAAAAGGAGACTTTATTTCTTGTAAAGGGTTATAGATAGCAATGTGGCCATTCTGACAGGCTGGGAAGTGTAGTCTCAGGCAAAGACCAGAGACAGGCACTTTGAAGGAGGGATTGGGTAGGATTCTAGTTACTCTGCCTCCAGCTTCCCCAGTCCAACAACCCCCCGTCAGGATATACCCAAGCCTCCCGTTTTTTCCACTATAAAGCTATTCCATCTCTCTGCCTGCCTTTGCAGCTCTGCCAAACACAAGCGATTGTGGCTGGCCTTCTTGCTAGAGCAAGCTCTGAATGAATCACCTTTCCTTGTTCTCATTTGGATGGTCTTCATTTATTTCTTCCACACAAGAGAGAAGCACAACAGAAGAACCACTGCTGAGATATGTAGGATAATGCCTTCTCATACTAACTCCTTTATGGACTAGATCCTGACTGGTAAAGGTCCAAGACGCGAGACTTCAACATTCTTGAGGAATAGAGGATGTGTGCAGCTTGGCTGTAGCAGTTCAGAAGTATTTATTACCAATAAAGACAGGAAAGAAGGGGTCGATGAATGAGAAGATAGTTCTCTCCTTTATTTGTTTTTCCCTCAGGAGATATGTGAAAGTTGAGGAGGGAAAAGGCCCTAGGATAATAGATGGAACTAATAATACTGGACTAGCCTAGACAAGGAGGTGAGTTATTGTTATGAGGTTGAGCTTTGCATCCTTTCAGACATGTGTTGATTTCAACATCCCTCTGGAAATGTATGGCACATTGCAAGGGCCTAATACATGCTTGCCAAATCTGAATCTGAGGCTACCTGGCCAAGGCAATGTGGGAGATGACTTGAAGTAGCATCAGCCACTTCGGAGTTTCAGAAGAATGTGAAAATCAGGCCATTTGTCTTTTAGTTCCTCTTCTATTTTTGTCTCTGAATAATTCATTCATTCATTTAAAAAATAATGTATTTAGTATCCCCCATATACTAGTCTCATTAGCTACCTAGAGACCAACTGTAAATTCTTCCAGTGCTGCCTAACAATTCCAGTTGATTGTGTTTTCTCTTTTCAAGCAAAACTGAATTCTGAGCTAAACTAGATGTCAACCTAAAATGTGAATGGCATTTATCCTTTGTATTACAAACAGTGTAATTATACACTTTTAGGTATTTTAAAATGTACAATTAAATCATTATTGACTACATAGTTATTTTTATGGTCATAATAAAATTTATATAGAAATATAAATGAATTCCATGTTTCTGAGTCATGATAAATTATTAATAAACATTTGTTATATAGTTCTCTTTTTTTAAAAAAGGTGTATGGTTAATGGAATTATCTCTTCTGATGTGTGTTTGCAATTTTTAAAGGGTGGCATTTATACAGGTAAATCTCTGGCTTATTCCTGGAACATATTTTGAGCTAAATAGATTTTTTAAAAAATACCTTACCTCTATGCATCTATTGGAACATAAAAGGATGGCACTAGTCATCCAATATCACTTTACTTTTTGGGAAATCCTCACTGAATGGAACTCTGTTTAGGCACTTAACTAAAGAAAAATCAGGCCACGAGGCGGCTCATGCCTGTAATCCCAGCACTTTGGGAGGCTGAGGCAGGCAGATGGCCTGAGGTCAGGAGTTTGAGACCAGCCTGGCCAACATGGTGAAACGCCGTCTGTACTAAAAATACAAAAATTAGCCAGGCATGGTGGCAGGCGCCTGTAATCCCAGCTACTCAGGAGGCTGAGGCAGGAGAATCGCTTGAACCGGAGGTGGCAGTGAGCTGAGATGGTGCCATTGCATTCCAGCCTGGGCAACAAGAGTGAGACTTCATCTCAAAAAAATAAAAAGGAAAAAAAAAGAAAAAGAAAAATCATAATATCTATAAATCTAGAAAGGGAGACTATTTCTTGTAAAGGGTTACAGCTAGCAATGTGGCCATTCTGACAAGCTGGGAAGCATAGTCTCAGGCAAAGACCAGAGACAGGCACTTTGAAGGAGGGGTTGGGTAGGACTTTTATGCTGAACAGATTGGCTAAACATACATATTCAACAGGTTATGGCAGGAGCTATGAATATTCATGAAGGTGATCCTGATGCTTGCATATTGAACAAGTTTGCATGTTACGTATAATCCGTGTTTACTCTGGGGCGGAGAGTTAACATTTAAATGTATTACAAGTAGGCCCCGTAAGTCAAAAGGTCTCTTTAGGACAAAAAGGCATTTCAAACGCACAGCATCTGTAAATGGACCAGAGCTAGTCCATGGTTGCTGGGTCTTCTGATCTGGAGATATTTGACTAAATCAATATATATTGAGCATGCTCTTAGTTGGACGTACTAAAATATATAAGAATTTGCTTCTTTTTCTGGAAAAACTCACTGATCTTTTGATCAGTCTTTTGACCACTCACAGCTGTAGTTATGGCTTGTGGAACGAGGGTTTAGTTAATCAGCATCTGGTGGTGGATGAGCTGCGCTTGTTTCAATACTGCTTATCTCGAGGCCAGTGCTTGTTTAGATGTTTTTTTAGAGAAAAGAAAACCTTGTGGCAATTAGAAGATAGTTTATTGTTTAAGTGTAGGGCACTGCCTTAGGCTCTGTTTATAAGCTGGTATCTCATTGCTAGAAAGAGTCCATGCTGTCAGTCTTATGATCTCTATTTTCACATCAATGCTGGTCAGTCCTTGTGTCTAAACTGCAAAAGGGAGGCGGTATAATGAGGGTGTCTGACCTCCTGCCCCGTCATGGCAGGGAACTCCATTTTTAAGGTTTCTCTGGGGTCTCCTTGGCCAAGAGGGGGTCCGTTCAGTTGGGTGGGGGGCTAAGAATTTTATTTTTGGTTTATAGGGAGAAACCTGGAAAGCGAGTCTCCATGGGCATAACACATACTGAATCCCCACACAAGAAATGCAGAGTTCAGGGGCTTGTGGCTTACAGTTGGGTGTGTGATTGAGTGGAAGTGATACAGGGCAAGTGAGCCCCAAACTGGAGCTTAGACAGTGAGGGTTCTTGGCTTTGCTCAAGAAAGAATTCAAGGGCAAGCCAGAGCTAGAAGAAAACAGCTTTACTGAGCAGGCAGTGTTACAGCTCCGTGACTCTCCCTGCAAAGCGGGGTTACTGCACAGGCAGAGAGTAGCAGCTCAAGGCAGTTTTGCCATCATATTGATACCCACTTTTAATTGCATGCAGATTAAGGGGCGTTTTATGCAGGGAAGGGGTAGTAACTTTTGGATCACTGGGTGCCATGGAAAGGGGTGGTAACTGCCAGGTGTTGCTGTATTGCACACTGTTGGGTGGGTCTGACTGAAAGCCGCATTCGCCCTGCCCTGTTTTAGCTAGTCTTCAATCTGGTCCAGTGTCTGAGCCCCACCTCTTGAGTCCAGTCCCTCCTGCTACCTCAGAGAGGAAGCTTAAAAGGGACTCTTAGATGAAGAGAGGTTTAATAGAACAGGCTTTGAATGCAGAAATTCAGGACACAACAATCTGAACAGGGAGGTCAAAGTGGCATGTGAAAGTGCCATGAAAGAAACACGAAGTGTTAATTTTAGTTCACTGAGAATAGTGAAAGGTGTTGAAAAGCCATTACCCTTAAAACAATAATTTTCTTTTTCCATTGTTTTTTTAAGATCAATGACTTTTTTTCCAGAAAAGAAGCAAATTCTTGTATACTTTAGTATGTCCAACTAAGAGCATGCTCAATATATGTTGATTTAGTCAGTTTATCAAAGTTCGTTAAGATTCCCTCCTGCATTAAATAATGTGCAGGTTGAAACTCTCACTGCGCTCAGATATTGCTAATGTTTTCTTGTTCCCAAAAGAAAAATAGGGAATAAAGAGATAGAAATATTCCTGTTTTAAGTTAAATCTCAATAATGTTGTCTTATGACTTTTTAATACTTTTGAAATTACAATCCCTCTTTCCCACTATAATGTGCAAAGGCATTTAGATTCTGTGGTGATAGAAAAAATAAAATTTATAAAAATAATTCCTCATCTTTATAAGGAGTAGCTTCAACTCTCAGAACAGTTTTAAACTTTTATTAAAAGTTACAAAATAGTTGGACACACTTCAAAACAGACCCAAACATTTGTGAGCACATTTATAATTTTCTCATGAAAGTCTACACATCATCTAAAGATATGCTTTTTAAGTGTAACGTATCATTTTCTTTTTTCTAAATTTCAATAGCTTTATAGCTACAAGTGGTTTTTGGTTACACAGATGAATTGTACAGTGGCGAAGTCTGAAATTTTAGTGCACCCATCCCTCAATGTAGTGTACATTGTACCCAGTATGTATTTCTTTTTTTTTTTTGAGACAGAGTCTCGCTCTGTTGCCCAGGCTGGAGTGCGGTGCCGCGATCTTGGCTCACTGCAAGCTCCGCCTACCGGGTTCACGCCATTCTCCTGCCTCAGCCTCCGAGTAGCTGGGACTATAGGCACCTGCCACCGCACCCGGCTAATTTTTTGTATTTCTAGTAGAGACGGGGTTTCACTGTGTTAGCGAGGATGGTCTCGATCTCCTGACCTTGTGATCCGCCCGTCTCAGCCTCCCAAAATGCTGGGATTACCAGCGTGAGCCACCGCGCCCGGTCCAGTGTGTAGTTTTTTATCCCTTACCCCCCTCCCACCATTCCCCATTGTGAGTCTCCAAAGCCCATTATACTATTTTGTATGCGTTTGCATCCTCATAGCTTAGCTCCCACTTCTAAGTGAGAACATATGGTATTTGGTTTTCCATTCCTGAGTTACTTCACTTAGAATAATGACCTCCATTTCTATCCAAGTTACTGCAAAAGACTTTTTTTTTTTTGGCTGATTAGTATTCCATGGTGTATATTACCACATTTTCTTTACCTACTCATCAGATGATGCACACTTAGGTTGGCTACATGTCTTTGCAATTGTGACTTGTAGACTTGTACTGCAATAAACATATGTGTACAGGTGTCTTTTTAATGTAGTGACTTCTTTTCCTTTGGGTAGATGCCAGTGATATGCTTTGGCTCTGTCTTCACCCAAATCTCATCTCAAATTATAATATCCATGTGTCTAATGAGGGAGGTAATTGAATCATGAGGGCAGTTTCTCCCACGCTTTTCTGTTGATACTGAGTGAATTCCCACAAGATCTGACGGTTTTAAGTGTTTGGCCGATCTTCCTTCATCCTTCTCTCGCCTGCCACCATATAAGATGTGCCTGCTTCCCCTCTGCCATGATTGTAACTTTCCTGAGGACCCCCCCCCCCGGCCCCATCCATGTGGAACTGCGAGTCAATTAAGCCTCTTTCCTTTATAAATTACCCAGTCTTGGTTAGTATCTTTATAGCAGTGTGAAAACGGACAAATCCAGCTAGCCTAGACAACATAATGAGAGTGAAGAAGGGAAGCCTAGGCAGGTAAGAAAAGCCAGGCAGTCAAGGCAGGCAAGGCAAGCCAGGAAGACCAGGCAGGCCATGCAGCAAGAGGCCATGAAGGCCAGATAGGCAAGGAAGGCAGAAAGCAAAACATACATGTTTTCATTTAGCGTCTTCAACATATGGAGTCTATTTAGGATGGTTGTTATAATATCCTTGTTTGCTTCTTCCATTATCTCTGTCATTTCTGTTTCTATTTCTGATTTTTATTTTGGTTATGGGTCATATTTCTGGCTTCTTTGTACATCTAATATATTTTAAATTTGTGCTTGACTTTGAGTATTAGTTATTCTAGGGCTATTTTAGACCCTCTTTCTTTACTTTTTTTTCTGCCTTCCTTGCCTGCCTGGCCTGCTTAACCCTCCTGGCCTGCTTAACCTGCCTGTTCTTCTTGGCCTGACTGACCTTGGCCTGCTTGGCTTTTCTTACCTGCCTAGGCTGCCGTCCCTCCCTCTCACTGTGTTGCCCAGAGGCTGGCCTCAAGCTTCTTGGGTCACGAAATCCTCTCACCTTGAGCCTTCCAAGTAGCTGCGCCTACAGGCGTGCACCGCCATGTTCAGCCTAGTCCCACTTTTAACCTAGCATCTTTCTGAGGTTTCTACTGAATGCCTGTGTATTCAAGAAGGCCCCCTCCATCCCCCCATTTCAGCTAGAAGGAAGCAAATAATTGCCAGCACTGTATAACCTTTGGAAATGTGTTCATCTTACATCTCCCTTGTAATCGTTTTTTCCCTTGGTAGTTGCTGTTCCCTGACCTTTTGCTATTTCCTCTTATGTATGTACAGATTGGAATTCAGCCAAAGACCGAAGCCGATCTGTATTCTATGGTTGAATAACATTTACTTGGTAGGCTGGAGCACAAATTAGTGCATATGGTTAGTGTGTTAATTTACTAAGCAAGAACCTTTTGACATCCACTATGTGTATGTGCTATATTAGGCTGCCTTATACTCGAAGAAATTGGCCAAATATATACCATGTGACATATTCAAGAACTGGTTTTGTTTTTAGTAGCCACCACCACCTCCCCTGGGGAAGTGTCTTTTGATATTCTGCAATACCCGTGTCATGATTAATTACAGGAGGAGAAATACAAAACAAAAAAACAAAACAACAACCCCTCCCCAAAAACCGGCAGGTCATAAAGGATGGATTGAATATAGCCTGGTGACAATTCTCCCGTGAGCATTTCTGTGACTCTCTTCCTACCTGTCTTCCTTTGGATAAGTTTACTCATTTCTATACAGAACTAAAAGGAGAGTGATTGAATTACACCCTCTTTGATTCAGCTGGTGGTGGCAGCATAGTGTAGTAACTGGCAAGGGCTCTCAAGTCGTGCTACTCAAAACACAGGATCTCTATATGCTCCTATTAGTAAATTCTGGGAAGATCAAACATATTTATGTCTTAGCATTGATTTTGAAACCATCTGTGGTGCATTATTTAGAAGTCTTTAATTTCAATTTAGGATTTTTGCCTTTTTTTTTTTTTAATTGGAAGAACCTTTTAATGACTTGAAATCCAGTTTGAAAGTCACCTCTCTAGTCATTGTTACACGTGGTAACTGAGTGAGAAAGGCTCCGGATTCAAATGCCAAGTTGGAGTCTCAGCTCCACCACTTGTGTCCATTATTTGGCCTCTATGAACTTCGGTCTGCTTCTTTAAAAGGGGTAATAATGGTACTGTATTATGAGATTGTTGTGACTACTGAATGAGATCATCTATGTAAGGGCATTTATTATTATTATAATTATTATTTTGAGACAGCGTCTTATACTGTTGCCTAGGCTGGGGTGCAGTGGCATGATCACAGCTCACTGCAGCCTTGACTTCCCAGACTCAGGCGATCCTCTCATCTTAGTCTCCTGAGTAGCTGGGACTACAGGCAACTGCCACCATGCTTGGCTAATTTTTGTATTTTTTTGTAGAGTTGAGCTTTTGCCATGTTGTCCAGACTAGTCTCAAATTCCTGGGCTCAAGTGATCTGCCCATCTCAGCCTCCCAGAGTGTTGGGATTACAAGTGTGAGTCACTGAACCCAGCCAGTGTGACGCATTTAGCATGATTCTGACCATGGATGTCATCATGGGCATGTTAGCTCTGAAGATGATTCAAAAATGATCACATCTTAGTTCTTGTAATTTTACACTGAAATTACTGTAAGTAAGCTTCTCCTCATGTGGAAGTCATTAGCTTTACCTGTAAATGATAGTGGCATCTGCCTATGTTTTACTTTGTAAAGTTTGATTCTGGGTTAAGAGAGGATGACTCGTGTCTAAGCAAGCAGTCTCCATTTGAGGCAAGTTTTTTTTTTTTGAGACAGAGTCTCGCCCTGTCACCCGGGCTGGAGTTCATGGCATGGTCTTGGCTCACTGCAACCTCTGCCTCCCAGGTGCAAGCAATTCTCCTGCCTCAGCCTCCTGTGTAGCTGGGATTACAGGTGTGGGCCACCACGCCTGGCTAATTTTTGTATTTTTAGTAGAAATGGGGTTTCACCATGTTGACTAGGCTGGTCTCTAACTCCTGACCTCGTGATCTGCCCGCCTCACCCTTCCAAAATGCTAGGATTACAGGCATGAGCCACCGTGTCCGGCCGAGGCAGGGTCTTTAGTGTGCTACACTTGCCTGTGTGACACTCTGGTACTCCCTTGCAGTAGTAAGTAGATTCACCTGCAGGTAAAACAAAACCAAATCATCAAACTTGTGGTAGATTTGTACTGAGTCAAGGAAGCTAAGCTGGAATGATGTTTCCCTGAATTCTCTTCCCTTCAGAGTTACCTACCTAGTTAGTGTGGTCCAGAAGGGACGCTGATGTACAAGATTTGGAAGGTGGAAGAGAAACAGCAGCAGGTTGCTTTTATGCTCAGAAGGTGGGTACAGGGCCCTGGGCCTGTTCTACTCATGTGTGTGATTGCACCTCTGTTGGCTGCCCTGGGGACAGGGCAGCAGCCAGCTTCACAGCTGCTCCAGCTCCTGTGCCCAGGGAGTGTGTTTACTTTTGTGAGGACGAGTGACAGCAAGTCACTTTCCTCACTGAAGTTGGGGGCACTGAGAGACGGAGGTGGGATTAGGCCCGGCCATGTGTGTTCATCTCGTCCTTATAGGCCATGGTTTCTCCTTGCTTTTTCCTACTCACGCCCATCTTTTCTTCTCTAATGACAGCCCCATTCCCTCCAGGGCCTGGATACAGAAACAAAAGCTCCGTAAACTGCTTAGTCAACTCCCACAGTTCTGAGGGGTCAAATCAGTATAAAAAATCCCACTCCCATGAGGTCTGCTTCTCTGCTGGAACCCTGATTGACACCAGGTGTGATAGCATTGTAGCCTCAGCCGTTGGTACAGAGTCCTCCTGAGAAGAGCAGTGTGTGTGCACACGTGTGTCTTATCAAGTACTGGTGGGAATTTAAAACATAGAGGCGCTCATTGGCCAAGCAAATATTGCTCAGGTCCGTTAAATGAGGCCTGGAGCAATTTCTGGTCCTATCATGAGGGTCAATAAATAGAACTTTAGAGTTTTTGTCTCTTCTTTTCCTTTATTGTCCTCTCTTTACTTTTCCAAGTACTTTCTTACTTGCTGACTTTCCCACCCCCACTTTTGCCCCAGGCCTATATTTTAATGAATTAGTCAAAATTTTAATTGAGCGCTTACTGTATCCATACAGTATATACGGGAATGTATCAGGCATTGTGCTGGCTACTATGGATAGAGCAGAGAACAAAATGGAATTAGCTTAATGCTGGTCCTCTTGGAGACAGGTGTGAAACAAACAAGTCAACACAGGGATATGTAGTTGTCATTTCCATAAGAACTACGGAGGAAAAGTTACCTACAAACATATCTAAGGTACCTTCTTGACACTCAAGGTTTCTTGGTGCTATAGCCTGAATGTTTACATTCCCTCCAAATTCATATGTTGAAACCAAAACCAGTGTGACGGTATTTGGAGATGGGGCCATTGGGTAGTGATTAGGTCATGGTGGCGGAGCCCTCATAAATGGGATTGGTGGCCTTATAAAAGGGACCCTAGAGAGCTCCCTTGCCCTTCTGCCATGTGAGGACGCAGTGAGAAGATGCTATGACCAGGAAGCAGGATCTTAACTGACATCGAATCTGCCTTAATCATGGACTTTCCAACCTCTAGAACTGTGAGAAATAAATTTCTGTTTTCTGGTAAGCCACCCAGGCTATGGTACTCTGTTATAGCAGCTGGAACAGCCTAAGATAACGGTGTTATACAATATGTGGGAAAGGAGAATTTATAAGAATGGCTACCAGGAAAGGTATCTGCACGTCAACATTTTCAGTGTTTAGCAGCCCACAAGGTTGCAGTCTATATGGTGCAAGCGAAACCCTGGAACTTCATACTCTCCAGCACAGTTGCAGTTGATCTTGGAAACTTCTAGTCAAACTGAACTATATGAATCATACATTTATTTTTGTTTGACAATTCAGAGAATGTCTTTGTATCTTTTCCTCCATTAGTGTTAGGTGATCATGTGAGCAACCTGTTTCTCATAGTGCTAATTTATAGGTTTTGATTTACATTATGCTAGATAAAAAGTTTTAATTATAAATAATAAGAGAAAAATCAGGTCTTTAGTTTTGACCTGTCACATGACTTAGGTCACCATCCCCAGCTTTTGACAATCTACCATGTTCACCACCTTGTGAGGGATCATAAGAAATTCATTCCCAGCCTTGGTGCTCTTCATTTTCTCGTTTTGTCCAAGCTTCTCAAGTTTTATTTTTGTTTTGTAAATAATTTTCATCAACATATTTTCTTAAAAAATGCAAGCCATTAAAAAAAAGAAAAAGCAGCACTCTAAACACAGCAATTATTTTCTTTCCTTTTTTTTAAAACTCAGATTTTAATAAAGTGTTACATTTTTATTAATATATGTTGTTTTTTCTAATGAATTTTAAAATTAACCAAATTGAATTGAAATTTTTTTATCACATAGCACGTTCAAACTAATGACTAAGAAAATAATCATAAGATTTGTTAGAAGGAAAACGACTGCTTGAATTGACTAAATCATGCCACAAAATTAGAATGCACCCATAAATAATCAAAAGAAACGTATTTTCTCCTTGCATTTTCTTTCTTTTGCTATACTATACTTACAGTATGGTTTGGATATTGAAAGTATAGTTGTCTTATATCTAATTTTATTTTAGTCAGTATTAGGATGGTATATTCTCAGTGAGCCAAACACATGCTGTAGTCCTCTACACTGTTTGGGAGAAAAAGGAGTGCAAATATAGAAAGCTCTGTGCAATGACTGTGCCTACTTACTCTCTTAGAGAATCCTAACAGTCCCTTTTAGTGTATTCCTTTACATCTACACCTCATTCTACAGAAGATTAAAAAAAATTTTTTTTTATTGTTATACTTTAAGTTCTAGGGTACATGTGCACAGCGTGCAGGTTTGTTACATATGTATACATATGCCATGTTGTTGTGCTGCACCCATTAACTCGTCATTTACATTAGGTATATCTCCTAATGCTATCCCTTCCCCCTCCCCACCGCGCGACAGGCCCCAGTGTGTGATGTTCCCCTTCCTGGGTCCAAGTGTTCTCATTGTTCAATTCCCACCTATGAGTGAGAACATGCGGTAAGCATAGCAATTATTTTTCTATCTTCAAATTCATTTCCAGTCGTTTTCACACAGGTACATATTTCTTACGTAAATTAAGTAATTTGCCATCTAGCTGAAGAAACATACAGGGAGAAGTTACTGCTGCTGTGCAGTAGATGGCGCCAGAGACCAGATTACCAATCAGCCTGTATTTAAATTAAACGTCTTTAAAATTGCTGAAGCCGGGCGCGGTTGGCTCAAGCCCTGTAAGTGCCCAGCAACTGGGAGTCGAGCGGGCGGTCACGAACAGGTTCAGGAGATTCGAGACCTTCCTTGGCTAACCGGTGAATACCGCCGTCTCTACTAAAAAAATAATAAAAAATACTAGCCGGTGCGAGGGTGGTGGGCCGCTTGTAGTCCGCAGCTACTCGGGAGCTGAGGCAGGAGAAATGGCGTAAACCCGGAGGCGGAGCTTGCAATTGAGCTGAGGTCCGCCACTGCACTTCCAGCCTGGGCGACAGAGCCAGACTCCGCCTCAAAAAAAAAAAAAAAAAAAAAAAAAAAAAAAAAAAAAAAAAAAAAAAAAATTGCTGAACAAATTCATAAGTTTGATGCATCTTTACTCATTTTTTTGAGGAACATCAAAATTTGGCTTTAGATTAGATTTTTTGGTCCATTGTCGTATAGTTCATAAGTTTTACATTTTAAAATGTCATCACTGTGAAAAAAGTGCTATTTATGTTTGGGGAGCATTTTTTAAAGGTTTTTTATTATACTTGTGGAAATTCTATAAATAAAAGTATGCTTAGAAGTAATTATTTTATGTGCTAAAAGTTATGCATTTATAGAGTTTAAAATACTTTTTGAATTATAGCAGTAAAAAATTGTCTGTTAGGCTGGGCACAGTGGGTCATGCCTGTAATCCTAGCACTTCAGGAAGTTGAGGTGGGAGGATTGCTTGAACATAGGAGGCTGCAGTGAACCATGGTTGTGCCACTGCAATGTAGGTTGGGCCACAGAAAAATACCCCATCTCAAAAAAAAAAAAAATGCCTGTAATCTGTGTGTTGGTGAGGCTGATTTTATTAACTCTTATAAAAGTTTTTGTCTTTTAACACTATTCATCTGTTAATACTGTTCTCAGGGAGTATTGTGTGTAATATAGGTGTTGTAGGCAGATGAAATAAGGTGCTGACTTACTTTGTAAGTGATTGATAGTTTCTTTTTGTAGCAACAACTCTGAATGGGGAGTTTTTAGGTAAATACCAGGCTTTGGCAATTGAGTAGAACGAATCCAGTAATTATTTCAAGTGAACATTTTAGCACGTCAGTGTAAATAATGCTGGATTAGCTACATGTTCCTGTTTTTTACATAATAGAATAGTGTTTCTGTTAGGTATGAATATCCTTGGAAAGCGATATTTTGCACATCTTTAAAAATGTGTGACTTTATGCGTGAGCATAGTTCTCAGCTTTATACACACAATATACATATTTCTATTTTGAGTAAAGTTAAAGTAACCAAAATAATTAATTATTTTGGCCTTTTTATGTGGCCATTTGACTCTTTTACATCTGTTAAAATATTTGCTTTACAAGTAGCTGGTCTTTGCTTATGTTTAGGTAAGTACCTGTGTTATTGCTCTGTTCATTTAGCAATCTGAAATTCTAAGCCAGGGGAACCATCACCAGGTGATGTGGTTTGGCTCTATGTCCCCACCCAAATCTCATCTTGAATTATAATCCCCACATGTCCAAGGAGGGGCCTGGTGGGAGATGACTGAAAAATGGGGAATTCTCACAAGCGTTGCTGCTGCTTCCCCCTTGGTGTACACTCTCTCTCTCCTGCTGCCATGTAAGGTGTGCCTTGCCTCCCATTTCATCATCCTTGTAAGTTTCCTGAGGCCTCTCCAGCCATGTGGAACTGTGAGTCAACTAAACTTTCTTTTCATAAATTACCCAGTCTCAGGTAGTTTTTTATAGCAGTATAAAAATGGACTAATACACCAGGGCTCTTATAGTTTAGTAGATATTCTCATTTGTATCATGTGGGGATTCACTTTGGGGCATAACTAAATTTTCAAGAAAACTGAAGCTTTTTTCTTACCCAAGTGTATAAACTTAAAAAAATTTCGATTACTTGGAAATTTCTTAGACATCTTCTTACTTCCAAATTACACTAAACGTTTAATGATCTCTTTCTTAATGAGATGTTTTACTTTATAGTGCTAGTCATTATTTGATTTTTTGCTGCTTGTTTCTAAATGAAATATTCCTATAGAGTGGCTGTAATTCATCGTTTCCCACATTTTATCATTTGGATAACCTAAACACAAAAAAATTATCAACCAGTGTAGCATGGATATAGATATCAGAATGGATGCTAGCTGAAAACACCTGCCTGGTCATACCAGCATCTCCTAGATAAATATTGGCACCTCCATTTACTTCCTCTAGTCTGACTCTCTGTACAACAAATGGCTTTCTGCTGACTAATTTGGATCCCAGGTACTTTGACTGGTGGAAGAACGCACTTTGGAGATGGAATATAAGTATTCTGGTTACCAGTGTAAGGGTGCATCCCCCTTCACTGTAAATAAATGACTTGGCATCAAATCCACTGGTGACATGAGAGTTTAGTAGCTGATCTGAAAAGCTGAGGATCAGCTATATTATGCCAACCCTCCAAGCTGGGAGGCTTTTCCACATAAACCAGCCCGCCCTTCTCTGCTTGTCTGGTCCTGCTGTATCTTTCACATCTCTCCCTTTCACTCCAATACTATCATCAGCAGAGAGTGAGAACATCTAGATGATGTTTTAATGTGGCCTCAACATTTACCACAAAAAAAAAGCCATTTGGGCTCTTTTGGATAAGAGCCCAAGTTTTAAATCATTAAACTTCTCCATTTCAAAGTATGGAAGTTTAATGATTTAGTCTCAGACTAACATGATTGCTGATAGTATGAACTCTGCAATTAAACTTTGTGGATTCAAATCCTAGCTTTTCCACTTACTAGACCTATGAGCCTATTTTCTTCCCTGGAAAATGGGGTTAACAAAAGTTCTTAATCCATAGACTTTTAGGAGCAATAAATGCATTCAAGATTCCTAACATAGAACTTAGCATATAGTCAGCACTCAACGAAGGTTCACCATAATTACCTTTTCTGATCTTGGTTAGGGTTTTAGCACTACTCAAGTGTTTGTCATTCCTTGTGGTAGTTATTTTAAAATTTTCATACTTTGCTCAAGCCTTTCTGTCTCCAATTCCATCCCTTTTTCCTGATGACCATGCCTCTTTCTTCACAGATAAAATATAGATGATTGAGTGTAATCTTTCTTTCCCAGCATCCCGTTATCTATAATTTATTTGCCACATACCCTTTTATCTAAAGGATTGTTTCTCAATGTATGGTCACCAGACCAGTGTCATCATCATCACCTGGGAAACTGTAAAATGGCAGGTTCTGGGGCCTCCTTGCAGACCTACTAAATCAGGTTCTTATTGCAGACCTACCACATCAGATTCTCTGGGGGCAGAACTCAGTGATCTATGATTTAACAGAATCTCCAGGGAATGTTAAGGTTTGAGCATCGTTGCTCTAAAGCTTGGGGTCCGACGAGCACGGTCCCCTTGACCAGGTCATTCTCTCCCTGGGAGTAGACCTTGAGCTTTATACACCAAGAAAAATACAATCGTTTCCCTGAGATATTTGGAGTGAACCAAGGGGATTTAGAGGAATCAAAGGATGAATGGCTGGCTTAGCTTGGTTCATCTTTTCTCAGTAAATATAGGGTGCTGGTGGAAGTAGACCATGCGGATTCCATTGGAAAAGGCTTTTACTGGGAGTACCTTGGGTTCATGCTAACAATATTTGCTTCTGTACCTCTTTTTTCATTAATACTTCTATAACTTTTAACTGAGACATTTCTTCTTTGCATGTATATATTTAATTTTTTTATTTTTAATTATTATGGGTATGTAGTAGCTGTATATATTTATGGGGTATGTGTGATGTTTTTATTTTTATTTTGTATTTTAGAGGCAGGATCTCTCACTATTTTGCCCAGGCTGGAGTGCAGTGGCACGATCATAGCTCACTGGAGCTTCGAACTCCTGGGCTCTAGAGATCCTCCTGCCTCAGTTCCCCCAGTAGCTGGGACAACAGGCATGTGCCACTATGCCTGGGTAATTTTTATTTTTTAAGATTTTTTTTTGTAGATATGGGGTCTCACTATGTTGCCCAGGTGGGTCTCAAATGCCTGACTTCAAGTGATTCTCCCACCTTGGCCACCCAAAGTGTTGAGATTACAGGTGTGAGCCAGCAAACCTGCCCCAGATGATGTTTTAAGATCCTTCTTTACATATATTCATTCATCCAATCAGATTGCCCACTGAAAAGGCATGTTTCTCTCTATTGTAAATGAAGGAATTGGCATTCTACCCATCACTAACACAAGTTTGGAACTTACTTCCTTTTTGTATTGATTTGAAAGCTTCATTGCAAGAGCGCAATCCATTTTTTTCCCCCACACTTCCAAGTTCTTAAGTAAAGTTTCCATGATAACAAGGAATTACGTTAGTGCCAAAAGACAGGAAACCATGCAAATAAATAATAATGTTTTACTTTTCTTCAAGGTGGAGAAAATAAGGATAACTTAATGTCTGATGCTTCTATGATCAAATTAATATGTATTCTTGGGAATGAGAAAATGCCATTTTCTAATCAGGTTTTGAGTAATTAACCCACTTACTATCTATTGTCTCCAAAGGACACAGAAAAAAAAAATCTCTTTCTATGTTAATATCAAACCCAATGGAAGAAAAGGAAACAAAGGAAATTAGGAATTGTTTATGGATGCAAAGATCTGCTCACATCAGGCTCCCAAAGTGCTGGCATTACAGGTGTGAGTCACTGTGCCAAGCCTGTCCTCTCTTCGTGAATCTGTCTCTGTCTCATTGCTATCTCCACTCTGACTCATTTGTCAAAAACTCGTCTTAGCCTAGTTCCATTGAGACAAACCGTGTATCAGGTAGACTCCAAGTGACAGAAAACCTAACTAATGATGGTTTAAACATGTGATGATTTTCTTTCCTTGCACTTATGATCATGAAGTAGATGGTTGCTGGCTTTGTTTCAGCAGCTCAAAGATATCAGGCCTTAGGCTCGATAACCATCTGGCCTCTTCCTGATGGTAGTGTGTTAGATTGTGCCACTGAACTCCAGCCTGAGTGATGGAGCGAGACTCCATCTCAAAAAAAAAAAAAAAAAAAAAAAAAAAAAGAGAATTGAGGACAAAAAAGATAAGGTGGGAGTTTAGGAAGTCAGGGAGAAAATTGTCAATATGTTCCTCTCTGAGATGATGCCTTATTTGCTCTAATATGCCAGTCCAATAGATAACAATTTTATACAAATGTGATTTTCTATAGAAGCTCAAAGAAGGCTACCAAAAGTTGGTGTTGGAGTATGTGTGGGCCTCTTGCACAGTTTCTCAATGGGGTTGCTGTTGAAATTTTGGACATGACTTTTCTTTCTATGGAGAAACTATTATACACATATGAGATATTTATCAGACCAAGCCCCTGCTCATTAAATGCCTAGAGTGCCTACCTGTTATTTTGACAAACAAAAATGTTTCTCACATGTCAAATGCCATCTGGGAGGGTGGCCATATGGCTGGTTAAGAACTGCCTTCTTAGAGCATCTAATACGGTGCCCTCAAATGGATGTATTTGGTTAAATGGCTCCCATTGAGTGATATACTAGTAAGCTAGCTCTCTGAACAAAAGCCCTGATTTGTAGCCTTTGCCAATTTCTATGTTGTAAATACTCCAAACGTGGCAATTTCATGCTGTCCATGGCTTAAGCACTGGCTTGTAAAATTAAAAAAAAAAAAAAAAAGAAAATTTAACAATTGGCTCTTGAGGGCAGTTAGAGCTGGCTTCAGCACACCCATATGCTCATAGAAGTTCAGGGTTGGAAGGAACTTAGGGATTACATAGTACGCCTTGTTTTATAAAAGAAGTAACACTGAAGAAGGTTTGCAGTCAGAAGTATGTATTTTGTTATGACCAATCAGTCTTTGTCTAAACAATACCCCAACACATTTTCCAGGGAGCCTAAAGCATTTAGTGGCTTAGCCACTAAATGACAATGGTTGTGGAAAGTGACTCAGGTCGCAGACCAGGCTGCAAATTTCAGGCACTTTGCCTTTGGGTTTATCTAATGCGTAGGTACACTTAATATGTATGAGTTATTTAGGTTAAACACACAAGCTGACATTTATTTGATGCGTCCCATGACCCAAAGGATTAAAGGGGAGAGAAGGAAATGTCCTACCCAGAGAGCTTGCACTATTGTGTCCCCTTGTTTGCAGTAGCTACTTAAGCCTTTGGCTGGAAAGGGGAGGAGAGGTTCCTCTTGGCAGCCTCCATTTCCATAAAATGTGAGCTCATCTTCTTGTTTGTTTGTTTGTTTTTTTTTTTTTTGAAACGGAGTCTGACTCTGTCGCCCAGGCTGGAGTGCAGTGGCCGGATCTCAGCTCACTGCAAGCTCCGCCTCCCGGGTTCACGCCATTCTCCTGCCTCAGCCTCCCGAGTAGCTGGGACTACAGGCGCCCGCCACCTCGCCCGGCTAGTTTTTTGTATTTTTTTTTTGTAGAGACGGGGTTTCAACGTGTTAGCCAGGATGGTCTCGATCTCCTGACCTCGAGATCCGCCCATCTCGGCCTCCCAAAGTGCTGGGATTACAGGCTTGAGCCACCGCGCCCGGCCACGAGCTCATCTTCTTTTGGTCATCTAAAGAGTCCAAATGGTTGCAGCAGTGACATCCCTTTGGAGCTTCTTCCTGCTACATAAAGATCCCTTAAGTGGAAGTGGAGGTCTTCCCTTTTTATGAGACTGGTTACTGCCATAATTGGCATTAGTTTCAATTAGGTGTGCCGGTCGTTCACCCTCTTGGCTCTCCTTCACTCTCACACTCATCAAGCCAGCACTTTCATGATCATATCCAAAATTTTCAATTTTAGACCTAGAAGCATACAATCATTTAGACAGTAACCTTGTACTATCGATAGAAACCTTCACTGCTTGGTATAGCCCTGTAGGAGTTTCCTGGGATTATGTATATCTACAGTGTCAGAGCCACGACTAGAAATCAGGTCTCCCAGTTTCCAGGCATTAATGAACCTGACCAAGCTCAGACAGCTAGTAAATAGCAGAGCCAGAATTCAAACTGTGGTCTACTTACCTACTAGACTACACTAGAGGAAGGGAAGTAGCTGCTGCCAGCTTTGGCTTAAGAAGAAGTTCTAAGTCATATTCCAGCATGCAAGAGACAGAAACCATTGTCCTAAATCCAGCATCCCATTAGATTGTCTCTGATAAGTTGGACTATCAGAGCTATGCCTAATTAGCCTTTTGCAAGAAATGCCCATGATAGCCACGTGGTAACGTCATGGACCTCCTCACTACAATTTTGGTCACCTGAAGCAGGGATAGATAACCCATTCTAGGGGGCCTGCGGGGCTGCCAATAGCTTTGGAATTAGGTACACTTGGGTTCAAATCCAACTCAACAACTTACTAGATGGGTGGTTTGGGAAAGTTTTATTTTAGAAACTTTTGAGTCCCCTCCCTGTTTCCGGGCTCTACTAGCTTCCTATGTCATTGTACTTAATATTGTACTTCCTATGTCATTGTACTTAATATGTATTTAGTATGGATTTTTATTATCTATTTTCATATCTTCCCCACTAGACTGTGATTTCCTTAATGGCATTTTCGGTTGTTAATGTTAATGTTAATGTTAATGTTGTTGCTAGTGATGATTACACTGTTTATTATGTAACAGGAGCTTAATGAATTTTGGATAAATCACTGAATAGTGAAAGATGGTATGTCTGAGCTTTGACTATATTGGGGAAAGCTTGTCCTATGACTTGGGATATGACTGGAAATATTTTCTTTCTGTAAGTAAAAATTTCCTGAACTTCCTAAGATTTTCAGTATTCAAAATGTTTCATTGATGTACAGGTAATGCGGATGCTTTAAGACAAATCAATCCTTGCTTTATCATCTTTTAGAGATTTGAGAACCCCGAGAAAACACGCTAGGCTGGATTTGGCCACTAGGTGGAACACTTAACCTAATGTCAACACCTGCTGAAACCAGCTGGATTTATTTCCAGACCCTTTGTGGATATGAATCTTATGTACAAATGGAAGTTTCTAACATTCTAGAGCGGTCATTTCTCATGTCCTAGAAGACCAGACTTAGGATTTATTTTGTCTTTTCAATGTATTGTGAGCCTTCAGAACTCAGCTAAGCTACCTCCTATTTAAAAGGAAGCAAAGGCAGAGGTAGAGAATTATTCTTCTTGTCTTTGGTGGATGTTAAGAGAGGAACTCCAAGGGCACCTGCCCTATAAATCACATGGAAAAGTGAGGGATAATTTCAAAAATAGATGTTAGTTTAGTAAAATTTAAATCAGCCGATAATTTACACAAACTTGAAACAAGGTCTGATGAAGTGCTATTTTTTTCCACCTTGCAATCATTTAAGTATTGTTTCCTATTATAAAATGTCCATTGCCAGAGTTACAATTTTATAATTTAATATAGTACTTTTGTGATATTTGAGAGAATTTTATTTTTGAAAAAGTTGTTTATGGAAAATGTAAACTGAAAACAAAGAAAAGGAAGAGAGTAAAAAAATATCAAGGGATAAAAGGAAGAACAAAGAACAGAAAACCTAAGATGCATGTTGAAAGTGATATTCTAGGAGTATCTGAAGTATGTTGCAACTATATATGACTTTGGTTAGGTTAAGGATGAAGGGAACATTTTCTTCTTGTGTTGGTTAGTTGTACTTTGGCAATTTGTTTTTAGAATTCAGAATTTTCGTATTAGTTTAATAAGAAGCTGCTCAAACTTTATATGAAAAATACACAAAGTCTACACTTGTTAATACAGGCTAATTACAAAGCAACCTCTGTTACTATTTTTATTTCTTTTATTTTTTGGAAATCTTACTTTTAGTTCTGGGATATGTGCAGAACTTGCAGGTTTGTTACATAGGTATACACGTGCCGTGGTGGTTTGCTGCACCTATGACCTGTCCTCTACGTTTCCTCCTTTCGTCCCCCACCCCCAACAGGCCCCGGTGTGTGATGTTCCCCTTCCTGTGTCCATGTGTTCTCATTGTTCAACTCCCACTTATGAGTGAGAACATGCAGTATTTGGTTTTCTGTTCCTGTGTTCATTTGCTGCTGCTGATGGCTTCCAGCTTCATCCATGTCCCTGCAAAGGACATGATCTCATTCCTTTTTATGGCTGTGTAGTACTCCATGGTGTCTATGTACCACATTTTCCTTATCCAGTCTGTCACTGATGGGCATTTGGGTTGGCTCCATGACTTTGATATTGTGAAAAGTGCTGCAGTAAACATATGTGTGCATGTGTCTTTATAACAGAACTATTTATATTCCTTTGAGTATATACCCAGTAATGGTATTGCTGGGTCAAATGGGACTTCTGGTTATAGATCCTTGAGGAATCACCATACTGTCTTCCACAATGGTTGAACTTATGTACATTCCCACCAACCGTGTAAAAGCATTCGGATTTCTCCACATCTTGCCAGCATCTATTTTTTCCTGACTTTTTAATAGTCACCATTCTGACTGGCATGAGATGGTATTTCATTGTGGTACTGATTTGCATTTCTTTAATGATCAGTGATGTTGAATTTTTTTTCATATGTGTGTTGGCTGCAATTGTCTTCTTCTGAGAAGTGTCTATTCATATCCTTTGCCCACTTTTTGATGCGGTTGTTTTTTCTTGTAAATTTGTTTAAGTTCCTTGTGAAATCTGGATGTTAGACCTTTGTCAGATGGGCAGGTTGCAAAAATTTTCTCCCATTCTGTAGGTTGCCTGTTCACTCTGATGCTAGTTTCTTTTACTGTGCAGATGCTCTTTAGTTTAATTAGATCTCATTTGTCAATTTTGGCTTTTGTTGCAATTGCTTTTGGCGTTTTTGTCATGAAATCTTTTCCCTTGCCTATGCCTGAATGGTATTGCCTAGGTTTTCTTCTAGGATTTTTATGGTTTGGGTTTTACATTTAAGTATTTAATTCATCTTGAGTTAATTTTTGTATAACGTGTAAGGAAGGGGTCCAGTTTCAGTTTTCTGCATATGGCTAGCCAGTTTTCCCAGCACCATTTATTGAATATGAGATCATTTACCCATTGCTTGTTTTTGTCAGGTTTGTTGAAGATCAGATGATTAGATGTGTGGTGTTATTTCTGAGGTCTCTGTTCTGTTCAATTGGTTTATATTGTCTGTTTTGGTACCAGTACCATGCTGTTTTGTCTTGTAGTGTAGTTTGAAGTCAGATAGCATGATGCCTTCAGCTTTGTTCATTTTGCTTAGAATCGTCTTGGCTATGTGGGGCCTTCTTTGATTCCATATGAAATTTTAAGTGCTTTTTTTTTCTAATTCTGTGAAGAATGTCAATGGTAGTTTGATGGGAATAGCATTGAATCTATGAATTACTTTGGGCAGTATGACCATTTTCGTGATATCAATTCTTCCTATCCATGAGGATGGAATGTTTTTCCATTTGTTTGTGTCATCTCTTATTTCCTTAAGCAGCAGTTTATAGTTCTTCTTGAAGAGGTCTTTTGCATCCCTTGTTAGCTGTATTTCTAGATATTTTATTCTTTTTGTAGAGATTGTGAATCAGAGTTCATTCATGATTTGGCTCTCTGCTTGTCTCTTGTGGGTGTATAGGAATGCCTGTGATTTTTGCACATTGATTTTGTATCCTGAGACTTTGCTGAAGTTGCTTATCAATTTGAGGGGTTTTGGGCTGAGATGATGGGGTTTTCTGAATATAAAATCGTTCATCTGCAAACAGAGACAATTTGACTTCCTCTCTTTCTATTTGATTATGTTATATTTTTTTCTCTTGCCTGATTGCTCTGGCCAGAACTTCCAATACTGTGTCAAATAGGAGTGGTGAGAGAGGGCATCCTTGTCTTGTACTCGTTTTCAAAGTGAATGCTTTGAGCTTTTGTTCATTCAATATGATATTGGCTGTTGGTTTGTCATAAACAGCTCTTATTATTTTGAAGTATGTTCCATCAGCACCTAGTTTATTGAGAGTTTTTAACATGAAGGGATGTTGAATGTTATCAAAGGCCTTTTCTGCATCTATTGAGATAGTCATGTGGTTTTTATCATTGGTTCTGTTTATGTGATGGATTATGTGTATTGATTTGTGTATGTTGAATCAGCCTTGCATTCCCAGGATGAAGCTGACTTGATTGTGGTGGATAAGTTTTTTGATGTGCTGGTGGATTTAGTTTGCCAGTATTTTATTGAGGATTTTCACATCGATGTTCATCAGGGATATTGGCGTGAAATTTTCGTTTTTTTTTTTTTTTTTTTTTTTTTGAGTATGTCTCTTCCCAGTTTTGGTATCAGGATGATGCTGGTTTCATAAAATGAGTTAGGGATGAGTCCCTCCTTTTCGATTCTTTGGAATAGTTTCAGAAGGAATGGTACCAGCTCCTCTTTGTACCTCTGGTAGAATTTGGCTGTGAATCTGTTTGGTCCTGGGTTTATTTTTTGGTCCGTAGGCTATTACTTACTGCCTCAGTTTTAGAACTAGTTATTGATCTATTCAGGAATTCAAANTATGTGTATTGATTTGTGTATGTTGAATCAGCCTTGCATTCCCAGGATGAAGCTGACTTGATTGTGGTGGATAAGTTTTTTGATGTGCTGGTGGATTTAGTTTGCCAGTATTTTATTGAGGATTTTCACATCGATTTTCATAAGGGAATTTGGGTGAAATTTTTTTTTTTTTTTTTTTTTTTTTTTTTTTGAGTATGTCTCTTCCCAGTTTTGGTATCAGGATGATGCTGGTTTCATAAAATGAGTTAGGGATGAGTCCCTCCTTTTCGATTCTTTGGAATAGTTTCAGAAGGAATGGTACCAGCTCCTCTTTGTACCTCTGGTAGAATTTGGCTGTGAATCTGTTTGGTCCTGGGTTTATTTTTTGGTCCGTAGGCTATTACTTACTGCCTCAGTTTTAGAACTAGTTATTGATCTATTCAGGAATTCAAATTCTTCCTGGTTTAATCTTGTAAGGGTGTATGTGTCCAGGAATTTATCCATTTCCTTCTAGATTTTCTAGTTTATTTGCAAAGAGATGTTTATAGTGTTCTCTGATGGTAGTTTATATTTCTGTGGGGTCAGTGGTGATGTCCCCTTTATCATTTTTTCATTGTGTCTATTTGATTTATCTCTCTTTTCTTCTTTATTAGTCTAGCTAGCAGTCTATCTGTTTTTTCAAAAAACCAGCTCGTGGATTCATTTATTTTTTGTGGAGTGTTTGTTGTGTCTCCATCTCCTTCAATTCTGCTCTGATCTTAGTTATTTCTTATCTTCTGCCAGCTTTCGGATTAGTTTGCTCTTGCCTCTCTGGCTCTTTTTCTTTTTTGAAATGGAATCTTGCTCTATAGCCCAGGCTGGAATGCAGTGGAGCGATCTTGGCTCACTGCAACCTCTGCCTCCTGGGTTCAAGCAGTTATCCTGCCTCAGCCTCCCAAAGCCTCCTACTGCCTCCCAAGTATCTGGGATTACATACACCCTCTACCACGCCTAGCTAATTTTTGTATTTTTAGTTGAAATGGGGTTTCACCATATTGGTCAGGCTGGTCTCAAACTCCTGACCTCAGGTGATCCACCTGCCTCAGCCTCTCAAAGCACTGGGATTACAGGCATGAGCCACCGTGCCCGGCCCTCTTGTTCTTTTAATTGTGATGTTAGGGTGTTGATTTGAGATCTTTCTAGCTTTCCGATGTGGGCATTTAGTGCTATAAATTTCCCTCTGAACACTGCTTTAGCTAAGTCCCAGAGATGTGTGTTGTCTCTTTGTTCTCATTGGTTTCAAAGAACTTTGTGATTTCTGACTTAATTTCATTATTTACACAGGAGTCATTCAGGAGTAGGTTGTTCCATTTCCATGTAGTTGCATGGTTTTGAGTGAGTTTCTTAATCCTGAGCTCTAATTTGATTGCACTGTTGTCTGAGAGACTGTTTATTATGATTTCAGTTGTTTTGCATTTGCTGAGGAGTGTTATACTTCCAATTATGTGGTCGATTTTAGAATAAGTGCCATGTGGCACTGAAAAGAATGTATATTCTGTTGATTTGTGGTGGAGAGTTCTGTAGATGTCTATTAGGTCCACTTGAACCAGAGCTGAGTTCAAGTCCTGAATATCCTTGTTAATTTTCTGTCTGGATGACCTGTCTAATATTGACAGTGAGGTGTTAAAGTTTCCCACTATTGTGTGGGAGTCTAAGTCTCTTTGTAGGTCTCTAATAACTTGTTTTATGAATCTGGGTGCTCCTGTGTTGGGTGTTGCGGGAAGTCAGGGACCCAGAATGGAGGGAACGGATGAAGCCGCAGCAGAAGAACATAAATTGTGAAGATTTCATGGACATTTATTAGTTTCCCAAATTAATACTTTTGTAATTTCTTATGCTTGTATTTACTACAATCTCTGAACATAAATTGTGAAGATTTCATGGACACTTAACACTTCCCCAATCAATACCCTTGTGATTTCCATGCCTGTCTTTACTTTAATCTCTTAATCCTGTCATCTTCTTCATAAGCTGAGGAGGATGAATGTCACCTCAGGACCCTGTGATGATTATGTCAACTGCACAAATTGTTTGTAGAGCATGTGTGTTTGAACAATATGAAATCTGGACATTTTGAAAAAAGAACAGGATAACAGCAATGTTCAGGGAACATCAGAGATAAGACTTCTGGCCACTGGTGAGCCAGATGGAACAGAGCCATATTTCTCCTCTTTCAAAAGCAAATAGGAGAAATATCGCTGAGTTATTTTTCTCAGCAAGGAACATCCCTGAGAAAGAGAATGTGCCCTGAGGTTAGGCCTATGAATGGCCACCTCAAGGCGTGCCGTCTTTTGTGGTTGAAGCCGAAGGGATGAAATAAGCCCCAGTCTCCTGTAGCGTTCCCAGGCTTATTAGGATGAGGAAAATTCCCGCCTAATAAATTTTGGTCAGACAGGTTGTCTGCTCTCAAACCCTGTTTCCTGATAAGATGTTATCATTGACAATGTGTGCCTGAAACTTCATTAGCAATTTTAATTTTGCCTCATCCGGTGGTCCTGTGATTTCGCCCTGCCTCCATTTGCTTTGCAATATTTTATTACCTTGTGAAGTATGTGATCTCTGTGACCCACACCCTATTTGTGCACTCCCTCCCCTTTTGAAAATTGCTAATAAAAACTTGCTGGTTTTACGACTCAGGGAACATCATGGATCCTGCCGACATGTGATGTCTCCCCTGGACCCCCAGCTTTAAATTTCTATGTCTTGTGCTCTTTCCCTTTATTTCTCAAACCAGCCGAAACACTTAGGAAATAGAAAAGAACCCACGTAACCATCGGGAGCGGCTTCTCCTGATAGTGGGGTGCACATATATTTAGAATAGTTAGTTCTTGTTGTTGAATTGATCCCTTTACCATTATGTAATGCCCTTCTTTGTCTTTTTTGGTCTTTGTTGGTTTAAAGTCGGTTTCGTCAGAGACTAGGATTGCAACCCCTGCTTTTTTTTTTTTGCTTTCCATTTGCTTGGTAAATTGTCCTCCATCCCTTTATTTTGAGCCTATGTGTGTCTTTGTACGTGAGATGGGTCTCCTGAATACAGCATATTGATGGGACTTGACTCTTTATCCAATTTGCCAGTCTGTGTCTTTTAATTGGGGCATTTAGCCCATTTGCATTTAAGGTTAGTATTGATATGTGTGAATTTGGTCCTGTCATCACGATGCTGCTGGTTATTTTGCACACTAGTTGATGCAGTTTCTTCATAGTGTCATTGGTCTTTATATTTTGCTGTGTTTTTGTAGTGGCTGGTACTGGTTTTTCCTTTCCATATTCAGTGCTTCTTTCAGGAGCTCTTGCAAGGCAGGCCTTATGGTAACAAAATCCCTCCGCCTTTGCTTGTCTGGCAAGAATTTTATTCCTCCTTTGCTTAAGAAGCTTAGTTTAGCTGGATATGAAATTCTGGGTTGAAAATTCTTTTCTTTAAGTGTTGAATATTGGCCCTCAGTCTCTTCTGGCTTGTAGAGTTTCTGCTGAGAGGTCCACTGTTAGTCCGATGGGCTTCCCTTTGTAGGTGACCCGACCTTTCTCTCTGGCTGCCCTTAATATTTTTTCCTTCATTTCAACCTTGGAGAATCTGATGATTATGTGTCTTGGAGTTGATCTTCTCATGGAGTATCTTAGTGCTGGTCTCTGTATTTTCTGAATTTGCGTGTTGGCCTATCTTGCTGGGTTGGGGAAGTTCTCCTGGGTAATATCCTGAAATGTGTTTTCCAGCTTGTTTCCATTCTCCCTGTCTCCTTCAGGTACTCCAAGCAAATACAGGTTCAGTCTTTTTATGAAGCTGCATAGTTCTTGCAGGTTTTGTCCAATCCTTTTCTTTCTTTTATCTCTAGTCTTATCTCCATGCCTTATTTCAGCAAGGTAGTCTTCAAACTCTGATATCATTTCTTTTGCTTGTTTATCTATTGATACTTGTGTACGCTTCACAAAGTTCTTGTACTGTATTTTTCAGCTCAATCAGGTCATTTATGTTCCTCTCTAAACTGGTTATTCTAACTAGCAGCTCCTCTAGCCTTTTTTTTAAGGTTCTTAGCTTCTTTGTATTGGGTTAGAACATGTTTCTTTAGCTCAATGTAGTTTTTTATTACCCATCTTCTGAAGCCTACTTCTGTCAATTTGTCCAATTCATCCTCTGTTCAGTTCTGTGCCCTCGCTGGAGCAACCCTGTGATCACGTGGAGGAGAAGAGGCACTCTGGCCTTTTGGGTTTTCAGGATTTTTTTGTTGATTCTTTCTCATCTTTGAGAGTTTGTCTAGTTTTGATCTTTGAGGCTGCTAACCCTGGGATGGGGTTTTTGTGGAGGCCTTTATTGTTGTTGATGCTGTTGTTGCTTTCTGTTTGTTTTTCCTCCAACGGTCAGGTTCCTTTTCTGTAGGGCTGCTGTGGTTTGCTGGGGGTTCACTTCAGTTCCTATTCATCTGGTTTGCTTCTGTGCCTGGAGATGTCACTCAAGGAGGCTGGAGAACAGCCAAGATGGGTGTCTGCTCCTTCTTCTGGGGTCTCTGACCTTGAGGGGCACCAACCTGATGCCATAGCATCATTCCTGTATAGGATGTCTGAAAACCCCTGTGGGAGGGTCTCACCCTGTTGGGTAGCCCAGGGAACAGGACCTGTTTAATGAAGCACTTTGTCCCTTGGTGGAGGAGGTGTGCCTTTCCCTGGGAGGAAACCCACTCATCTGGGCTGCCCGGATTCCTCAGAACTACCGGGAGGAAGGGGTGGCTGCAGGTTCCCTCTAGGGGCTCAGGCCCAGAGAGATCCAGGTTCTGTCCCTGAGCCTGTGGCTGAAGTTACTGGAGTTTCTGCAGGGAAGCCCTGCACAGTGAGGAAGGATGATTCAGGGTTAGGCCTGAAGAGGCACTCTGGTTGCAGTCTGCCATAGCCAATGTGTTGGACTGTGGGGACATGTCTTGAGACCAAGTCGTCCAGCTTCCCTGTCTCCAGCAGGTGAAAAGCGCAGCATGGAGCTATAGAGATAGATGCCGCCCTTCCCCTGCCCAGAGAGCTTAGGGTGTTAGGCAGTTGTGAGTCCCAGCTCTGGCTGCTGCCGCTCCCCCAAGGAGCTCAAATGGCTTAGACAGCAGGCAGCTGTAGCTGTGGTGCTGGTTGCCCCTCCCCACCGGGAGCTCAGTAGGCTTAAGCAGATTCCAGTTGAGAGGCTGTTGAGAATCTGTACAGCTCTGAGGTTGGTATGCTAGGCTCTGGTGGTGTGGGCTTGTGAGTGGGATCTTCTGATCCATGGGTTGCACGGTTACATGCAAAAAGCTGGGTAGCACGTTCACTTACCGCCTGCTTTGGCTGGGAGGTGGGGACTTCCCTACCCCGTGTGGCTCTCAGGTGGGTCACCACACCACACTGCTCTTCCTTCCTCTCCGTGGGACACGCCAGTCTCCTAGCCAGTGCTGATGAGAGAACCTGGATACCTGCTGGAAGTAGTGAAACCCTCATCCCAGAGGGTCCTGAGTCCCAAGTTACTGTGCCCCTCTCAGTCTATGGTTGCTATTCTTATGCATTCCTCTGTTGCTATTAATTGAAGGAGGGGCATGTGGATCTCCTCCTGAGTCATAATTTTATTATTATTATTATTATTATTATTATTCTATTTTGAAACAGCGTCTTACTCTGTTGGATGGGCTGTAGTGTAGTGGCACAATCTTGGCTTCCTATGTTTGTGATTCTCCTGCCTCAGCCTCCCGAGTAGCTGGGTCTACAAGCATGTGCCCCCATGCCTGGCGAATTTTTGTATTTTTAGTAGAGAAAAGATTTCACCATGTTGGCCAGGCTCATCTGGAACTCCTGACTTCAAGCGATCTGTCTGCCTCAGCCTCCCAGAGTGCTGAGATTACAGGTGTGAGACACCGTGCTCGGCCTTATTTATTTATTTATTTATTTATTTATTTATTTATTATTTCTCTTTGATGAGTATCTTACAATTTTTAATTTCATTTTATTATAATTTTTAAATTTATTTTTTTTCAATAGTTTTTTAGGAGCAAGTAGTGTTTGCTTACATGAATAAGTTCTTTAGTGGTTATTTCTGAGATTTTGGTGCATCCATCACTGGAGCAGTGTACACTGTACCCAATGGGTAGTCTTTTATGTCTTGCCCCCATCATACCCTTTCCCCCAAATCCCCAAAGTCCATTGTATCATTCTTACACCTTTGTGACCTCACAGCTTAGCTCCCACTTATGAGTGAGAACATATGATGTTTGGTTTTCCTTTCCTGAGTTACTTCACTAAGAGTAATGGTCTCCAATTCCATCCAGGTTACTGCAAATGCCATTATTTTGTTCTTTTTTAGGGCTGAATAGTATTCCATTATATACATATCTCTCACATTTTCTTTACTCACTTGTTAATTGATGGGCATTTGGGCTAGTTCCATATTTTTGCAGTTGCAAATTGTGCTGCTATAGACATACACGTGCAAGTGTCTTTTTTGTATAATGACACTTCTTTTCCTCGGGGTAGATACCCAGTAGTGGGATTGCTGGATCAAATGGTAGTTTTACTTTTAGTTCTTTAAGGAATCTCCACACTCTTTTCCATGGTGGTTGTACTAGTTTACATTCCCGCTGACAGTGTAGAAGTGCTTCCTTTTCACCACCTCTTGCCAACATCTATTCTTTTTTGATTTTTTGATTATGGCCTTTCTTGCAGGAGTAAGGTATTGTGGTTTCGATTTGCATTCCCCTGATAACTAGTGATGTTAAACATTTTTCCTTATGCTTGTTGGCCATTTGTGTATCTTCTTTTGAGAACTGTCTATTCATGTGCTTAGCCCACTTTTTGGTGGGATTGCTTGTTTTTGTTGTTGTTGTTGTTGCTCATTTGTTTGAGTTCTTTGTAGATTTTCGATATTAGTCCTTTGTTGGATATATAGATTGTAGAAGATTTTTTCCCATTCTGTGGGTTGTTAACTTTGGTGATTATTTCTTCTGCTTTGCAGAAGCTTTTTAGTTTAATTTGGTTCTACTTTTTTTTTTTAAGTTAGTTTCAGAATTATTTTATTAAACACTCCTAGTGCAAACACTCTAAAATGAACAGACATGAAAGAAAGAAGCAAGTTTGTGCTGTGATTGAGTATGATCTACAAAATCATCTAGGGAGAATTCAAATCTTTACAATATTGACTGTATCAAAGAACAATCTATGATTGACAAAAATGTGTGTAGTGCTCTTTAAGCCCTCCAAATTCTGCATTTAAAACACAAGAATTTATGGACAAATAGATTACAGCCAAAATTACACAAATTTCTGTCTTCTGCTAAAATAAATATATATATATATATATAAATATATACATACACACACACACACACACACACTGATAAACCTACTTAATGTACAATTAGTAGGTAACAGCTAGCTGTTCTCCTTCATCCCGGGGTTAACAACTACTTTTCTCCACTCCTTCATTCACTGTTACTATTCTTCATAGCCAAACAACATCACTTCTTGTTACATCACATCCTAACTCACTTTCCTGATATTTTAAATTAGAAAGTGGAAAACACCATATAGGTAATGTTTTACTCAAGAGAACACCGTGGCCATTTTATTATAGAGTGCATTATTAAGTGTTTAGCTTGAAGGAATGGTCATGGGAATCTACATTTCATATTCACAATACTCCCAAACAGAAAAGAATATTTTACCAGGGAAATATTACTTAATTCTAGAATTGCTCCCATTGCGGGAGGAGATTGCAGATGGAGGTGTTGTATGCGACTGTTTTACATGGATTCTTCGCTCTGGTAGCAGATGTTGAAGAAGCTCTATGAATGTCTGTCTCTATGTCCCAGGTAGATCTTCAGTTTCTTCCATCTCTCTGTCAACTAAATGCAGTTTGCTCAATCTTACAGTCTTTAGTTACTGCCCCATTGCTTCCTATTGGCTTCTTTACTTCATTGTTTGAATTAGCTGGTCCTTCATGCCTGCTTTGCCGTGGAATGTTGTCCTTCCGATATTTTTTAGCTTCATGTTAATAGTATCAAGCCTCTGATAATAGTAGTAAGTGCAAGTAACATTTATTAAACTCTTAGCTTGTATGACTGAATTCTGATTTTGACATCCCGTGGTAGATACTACCATGACCTCAATTTCACAAAAAGAAATAGAGGTTTACATAGATTAAGGCACTGCTCCATTTTGACAGGTTGTCAATTGACAGAGTGGGAGACTGTAAACAGGTCTATTTAACTTGAGTCTTTCATTATCGTAACCACAAATCTAATATAGGCTTATCCCATTCTCCTACCTGCTCTTGCTTTTAGCTCTTAAAGCTTCAGCCCAGTTTGCAGTTCTGTGCCTTTGACTACTTCCTATCTTCACTTGTTTAAGATGGGCATTCAAAATAGTACTTTTCAAACAATTTGACAATGAGATAAAGAAGGGAATATGGTGGTGGCTGGAGGAGGAAGTGGAGTTCAGAATAATTTTCTTTAAATTGTGGAGATTTGAATATGTTTCCAAGTTGCAAAAAAGATGCCAGGATTCAGCAAGAGAGATTGAAGATACAAGAAAGATGCTCTTCTGACTTTGTTTTCCTGTTTATGTTAACAGTCAAAAGTGAGAAAACAGAGGGAAAATGAGGCAATTAACAAAGACACAAGTAAGTATTTCCTACAGCCAAAGGATATAAGGTCCTATATTGGAAAGGGCCATCAAATGCATAGCAAAAGGAAGGGTCATGGCTGACACTCTGAGGCATCATCAAAAGATTTTAAGATACTAAAGGATAAAGAGAAAATCCTAAAAGCTTTCCTTAGCAGTCAGGATGCTTCAGGCTGAAAACAAACAAACAAAAGAAAAGAAAAGAAAAGAAAATTCTCACTCAAACTTGCTTAAATAATGATCAAATTTATTATCTTACTAAGTAATCAACATTATAGAAGTAGGGTAGGTTCCAGTAATTGAATGATTAGTAGCTCAGTTGAGGTCATCAAGGACCCTGATTCTATCTGCTCCTTAATTCTTCCTGTGATTCTCCCTAAGTCTGCTTTCCTTAATGTTCACAAGATAGCTGCAGGTGACAATGAGGGCTACAATATTTATAGTTCAGATACAAAAGAAGAGTGACAGCCCCTCCTTCACCAATATGCACATGTACTTTCCTTCAGTCTGAGAGGGTAATTCATGCCACACACCCTCTTATGCTGTTTGGCTTAAACTAATCAGGATGCCCCTATAAAATGTGGATGGAATAAATATTCAAACAAATTTGGGGTGAATGAATGTTGGATAGGTAATAAAAACGTCTAACAATTTCAGGCGATAAAAACCAGATTATATGAAAAAAAATAGGATCTGAAAGGTGTTGTATTTCTTAACAGCAGCAGGGGAAGATAAAACAAACTGGAATAAAACTTTCAAAATGCTTAAGAAAAATAACGCCTCATGTAAAATTCTATCCTTATTCTCTTCTGATGTATTAAACATGAGGTAACATTAAATTCTCGATATTTGAAGTCTCAAAAAGTTACCTGCTAAGTATAATTTTTATAAATTTATCTGAGAATGTGCTCCACCAAAGTCACTGATACACCAAGAACAAAGGAGAAATGAGATCCAAGACACAGTGAATCCAACTGAACTAACAGAAAATAAAAATGAAAATCCAGGATAACCACTCTACTATAGGCCTAGAGAGTAACCAGTCCAAATTGGAAGAGGAGACTATAAGGCTCTAGAAAGGAGGGCTCTATAAAAATAAAATAAAATCTTCCAAATGTCACGAACCTCTCCTAGTGTGGTGTGAGTAAAGCAGCAGGATAAAAGGCCAAGAGTAATCCTAATAGGGCTCCGTTCACTTAGAAGCAACAGGGGTGAGAAATAGGCAATCTATAAGCTAGTTCATCAGAAATTTGTACTCGTCTTGGGAGGATGGCAGGGTGTGAGTGACAAATGAGAGTGAAGAGTATTAAGGGAGCTAAATTTTGTCTTTCATAATGACAAAACAATAGAAAATGTGCAAACATATTGTTTAGAGCTATAGTGAGTTGAATACCAGACAAAATAGCAAAATGGGTTGAATGTAGAAATGTGTGAGATTGTACAGTGGGAAGTGATGGGATAGACAGCTAGTAATTTTTTTTATGCACCTTCCAGTAATGTGTATTTATTTTGGATAATTCAAAACATATGTATGTATGATGTTATTCAAACATTAAAGATATTTTAAAATACTTGTCAAAAACATGACCTTGGTATATGAAAATACTGCCCAAGTATAGCTCTACTTTAAAATCTGAGAGGTAAAATTCAAGTATTGTTCTGAAAATTTAAGAGCATCATTACTTCTGGACAAGCAAGAGAAGTCCAAACTTAATTCAAACCTATGGTTATTGTTACCTAGACTTGCAGCCTGCTATACTTTGTTTGGATTTCACCTAAATATAAAACTGTGGAATTAACACATGCCCTCATATCTTCATAAATGTTTATTTACCTTTATATCCAACATGAGCAACATATTTTATTTTTAAATTCTTTATTATGAAACATATATAAAAGTAGTTGGTTAGTTCATTAAATTAGTTTGTTAGTTTATTAAACTAGTTTAATAAAATCCCATAAACTCTTCTTGCATCTTCTTCACCAATTTTATTTCATGTGTGCCCCCTCATTGGCTTAAAGCAAATACATGTTTAATTTATCATTAAATTAAAACCTTAATGTTTTCTGTCTGTGGTGCCCAAAGAGAGTAGCCAATTTTTAAAATATGATTATTGCTATATAGGTAGAATTGTATCTTATAGCATCGTAATTAAAATTTGTTTATAAAATGATTTTACACTGTGACAAGCTAAATTTAGTACTTCAATGATCTATTTGGTTCATTTGTTTAAATGAAAAATGCCAATATAAGTGACCAAGACATTAATTAGGTATTTTTCTTTTTGATATAACTATATAAACATATAATTCAAAGTTTTTATTTTTATTTTTTTTTAAGTTTTTCAGTTTCAAATACTCATGTATCTGATTGTAAATGCTGGAGAGCTGGGGCCAGGGCAGTAGTTGATAAATATCACCTGTCTCCTGCAGCAAAGCATTCCCAGCAGCAGGGGAAGAGTGAGGAGTAAGGGCAGTGCACCTGGAGCTGGAGAATGAGGACCCGTTCTTGCTGATGGCCCTCAGAGCAGGTATTTGCATTGGAGAGATAAAACCATGGTTTTTGGGGTGTTAACTTTGGTGGCTGATGCATTCTATGATTGATTCGGCTATTCCAACTGGTATTAATTTTAAACATATTAATTGCAAAATCTCATTCATTGTGATTTCATTTCTGTATTTACAGTACTAAAAACGAGGCTTTGGCCAGGAGAAAACAATTGGCAGTACTCAGTTGAAAGTGCTTGATTGTTAATACACATCAGCCGTGGTTCTCCAGCGTCCTCGGTGATGTTCAGTCTTGCTCTTCGTGGCAACTACTGAATGCTTGAACATTTCTCTCCTGTACTCCCACTCTGCACTATAGAAGAGAAAGAGAGGAGAGGAGAAAGAAAGACAGAAGAGAGAAACATGGACATGGATGATACATAAGGTAGTTGTAAACTGTGCTCAGCTTTGATATAACTACATAAATTCTCCTGATTAAAAAATATATAAGGTATTTTGCCTTTTTTTCAAATTTCAAATAAATGGGTTTGTATAGAACGTAGTCTGTTGCCCGGAATTTTCATTTAGCATAATGCATTTGAGATGTATCCATGTTGCTGTATATTCTTTTTATTGCTGGGTAGTATTCCATTGTGTAGATAAACCAGTTTGTTTATCCATTAACCTTTGATGGATACTTGGGTTTTTTCAATATGAGCCTCTTATAAATAAACCTTCTGTTATCAGGTCTTTGTGTGGTCACACAGTTGTTTTTTTTTTTTTTTAATAAGATATTAGTATTGTAATTGTGTTTAATAAACTGTTCAGTACTCCCGCATGTCTACCAAAAGTACATGACATTTTTAGTTGCCTCTTTTAAAATACTTGGTATGTTTGGGCTTTTTTATTTTATCAATTTAATATGTGTGTATTATAACCTCATTGTGATATTAACTTATATTTTCCTCAGTAACTAATAATGCTGAGCATCTTTTAATGTATTTAATGGTCATTCATGTATCTTCTCGAGAAATGTCTGTTAAAATTGTATGCTCATTTAGAAAAAGCAGGATGATTGTCTTGTTGAGATTTGAAAGCTGTTTGCATATTATGAATACAAGTTCTTTATTAGACATACATTTTACAAACATTTTTTCCAGTCTTTTTCATTATCTTAGCTTTTGGAGAGCAAAAAAAAATTAATGGGATGAAGTATAACTTATTTCTTGTTTGATAGCTTATGAGTTTCAGTTTTAGGGTTTTTTTTTAAACATATGCCATTCATTTATTCTGAATCTTATATTGACAGATAATTCTAGAAGATTTCAGCATAGCAGATAAAATACAGCAAATCCTAACCAGCACAGGTTTTAGTGACAAACGGGCCCGTTCCGTGGACACAGATGACTTCATCAGGTAATTACATTTTTGTTTTCATAAGCCTTTACATGTCTTTACTGTGACACCTTCAGATTAGAGATTTTAAAGGCTTTTAAGTGGTATAAGGTGCTACCTGGGATAGTTATTGCATAGCACTTCCATGGTGTGGAATAGTATTTGGTGTAGAAGATGAAGGCTAGTTAGCTGCAGCAGAATAAACATTTCTTTAAGAACAGTAGTAAAGAACACTCCAGGCCAGAATATTGCCTCTGTGTTAATGTGGTGTGCATGTTTCTCCCTTACTGCTCCCTCCCCAACTCTCCTTCACAGTCTTAGTATTAATAGCTTATCCCTCCAAAATAGTCCATAAGGTAGAACAATCATAATACGTGTAGCTGGATCTGATTTTAAAAATTTGCTTACTGGGAATACCTGTTGTTGAATCAATCTTAAGCATACAATAATGTCAGTTAGAATCCTACCTGGCGATCCTTTTAGTAATAATATAGTTAATTTTGTAACCCAAGGCAAGTTCTACACTTCTCAAGTAAAAAGATGTCTTAATTATCTAGGTAATTTAGACCAAAGTTTGTTTTGCTTGAATTAAACAAGTAAGTCTTATGAAAATAGAATAAGGCTTCAATTAATTATCCAGGTAATTACTAACCTGTAGTTACTGTTTTTAATCATTAATATGTTAACTTTCAGAAGTTCTTGCTTATTTAGCCAATTCACTTTTAAAGCTTCCATGTTCTAGAGGCTGAATAAAATATGAGGGTAGATTGTTATAAAAGTCATTGGTTTGACCTTTGCTAGGCTGGAAACACAGTTGTATATGGAGTTATATTTTACTGACTGGCTAGCATTACTACTGAGTCTTTTTAGATGTTAATCCTAGGCATTGAATACTATTCATAAGTACCTACTTTGCTTTCTTAGACAATTTATCTGGACCTGTTTCTATAGGCTAGTCTAAAATAACAAAAGGCCTAAATAGAAATATTTTACCTTTGCTTTCATTTGCACTAAATTTCCTCAAAGTTACTGAGCATGTGCAGCTTACTAACTAGAATCTAATAAGTACATAGGTATCTACAGAGAGAAATGATGTGTGTTTAATTTGAATGTAAATAACAGCTCAAGAGAGGAAGAATGGGAATGTAAGATTGGTCATTCATCTGACTTCTGCCATTTCCAAACAGCTTCTTGTTCAGTTATCATGTTGAAATGAACCAAGTGCCAGTGAGTTTTAGGTTTTCAGTTGAGTCTGTATAATCCATGTCGAATTAATTTTGCATATGGTGTGAGGTAAAAATTTCAATCAGGTTATTTGCATTTCCATATACATTTTAGAAATAGTTTATTAGTATTCTAAATTAAACTCGAGGTGAAACAAGATGGCAGAATAGCAGGCTCTATCAGTCATCCCCATGCCCACAAGAAAACGAAGTTAACATCTACACAGAAAAAAAAAAAGCACCTTCATTAGAACCAAAATCTGATAAACACTCATAGTATCTGGTTTTAACTTTATATCACTGAAGAGGGAGAAAAAGCAGTCCAGAATCCCAGAGGTCACCTCTGCCAACATTCAGGAGTGGTGGAATGGTGCAAAGAGTGTCTCTGGGTACTGGGGAAGGGAGAACACAGCAATTGTGAGGTATTGAACTTAGTGCTGTTCTGTTACAGTAGAAAGAAAAACCAAACCAAACAGCTGATCCACCCACAGGAAGTATTTAAACGAACCCTAGTCAGAGAGGAATCACCTTCCCCAGGGATCTGAACCTGAGTGCTTACAAGCCTCACCACAGAAGGTTACAGTGCTCTGTGTCTCCAAGTAAATTTGAAAGTCAGTCTAGGCCATGAAGGCTGCAACACATAGGAAAGTAATAGTGCTGAACTAGGCCCAGAGAGAGCGAACTGGGAGGGTGTAAGACATACTAAGACACAAGCAGGGGCACCAAAGGGAGTACTGCCATTACACCTCCCCTAAATGCAGGCTGCACAGTGTTTCCAGAAAACATCTATCTATACACTTGCATAACAAGTAAATATGTAAGAATGTTCCTTGCTGTTACGGAAAGTCAGGGACTCCGAATGGAGGGATTGGCTGGAGCTGCCGCAGAGGAAACATAAATTGTGAAGATTTCATGGACATTTATCACTTCCCTAATAATACTCTTATAATTTCTTATGCCTGTCTTACTTTAATCTCTTAATCCTGTTATCTTCGTAAGCTGAGGATGTACATCACCTCAGGTCCACTGTGATGATTGCGTTAACTGTACAAATTAACTGTAAAACGTGTGTTTGAACAATATGAAATCAGTGCACCTTGAAAAAGAATAACAGTGATTTTAGGGAACAAGGGAAGACAAGCATAAGGTCTCACTGCCTGTGGGGTCAGGCAAAAAGAGCCATATTTTTCTTCTTGCAGAGAGCCCATAAACAGATGTGCAAGTAGAAGAGATATCACTAAATTCTTTTCCTAGCAAGGAATATAATATTAAGACCCTAGGAAAAGAGTTGTATTCCTGGAAGGAGGTCTATAAACGGCTGCTCTGGGAGTGTCTGTCTTATGCAGCTGAGATAAGGACTGAAATATGCCCTGGTCTCCTGCAGTACCCTCAGGCTTATTAGGGTGGGGAAAAAATGCTTCCTGGTAAATTTGAGGTCAGACCGGTTCTCTGCTCTCGAACCCTGTTTTCTGTTGTTTAAGATGTTTATCAAGACAATATGTACACAGATGAACATACACCCTTATCAGGAGTTTTTTATTTTGCCCTTTGCTTGTGATCTTTGCTTTGCCCTTTGCCTTGGCCTCAGAATCTTTATTGGCCTCAGAAGCATGTGATCTTTGTTCTCCTTTTTGCCCTTTGAAGCCTGTGATCTTTGTGACCTACTACCTGTTCATACATCCTCTCCTCTTTTGAAATCCTTACTAAAACTTGCTGGATTTGCAGCTCAGGTGGGCATCACAGACCTACTGATATGTGATGTCACCCCCAGCAGCCCAGCTGTAAAATTCCTATCTTCATACTCCTTCTTTTTATTTCTCAGACTGGTCGACACTTAGGGAAAATAGAATCTACATTGAAATATTGGGGGTGGGTTCCCCCCATACCTTGTAGCATTGTTTATGATAATATTGGAAACAACCCAAATAGCCATAAACTAGTGACTAACATGTTATATTCATAGAATGCAAGACTATATAGTCCTTACAACATTTATTGTGTCAAGAAAATATTTACCTTTCATTCCAGCTTATTCGATTGTGACAGTTTATTTTATAATTTGTCAATATTTTAGGCAAAATTTTAAGGTTTGTTGACATTGCTATGTGAATGTCAGATTTGTTGACATTACTACATGAATTATTTCAATCAATGAGAGAGTAAAGAAAACAGTCAGGAGTATTTAAAAGTTGTTTGAGCATCTTTATAAACGTCTGTTCCTGTCTTGAAATACTTCAGTTTGTCCAACTCAAGCCCTCCTTTTAAAAGGTCCCTGGATGCAAAAAAAGATAA
The DNA here is from genome assembly GCF_001698545.2 of Rhinopithecus bieti. Classification (NCBI taxonomy): domain Eukaryota; kingdom Metazoa; phylum Chordata; class Mammalia; order Primates; family Cercopithecidae; genus Rhinopithecus; species Rhinopithecus bieti. Next base: position 350,008 of record NW_016804196.1, read on the forward strand.
AAGTGTTAAATCTTTAAGAAAATTGATTTGTTTGAATAAGTAAATTTAACTTGAATTCTCAATACTCCAAAGGTTCTGTTGTTGCAATTTTCTTTTGTGACACCAGAAATTCTCTCATATAATGCTGCCTGGTAAAGTCAGAAGAGGCTTATTTTAAATGTCCTTGTAGTATTAGAAATGTGTGCTATTAATCAAGAAAGTCAAGAAAAATGGCAGAAAGAATATGAACATATTTGAGAAACTAGAAGGACTCAAAGTTTAAGTCCTGTGGTAAGTTACTGGTGTCTGAAAATTAAATTGCTCAATCCTTAGTAAGTAAAATTATTTTTTTTGGTACACATAAGTCTATAGTCAAAATTCAATTTGTTTATGCTAAGTTAATTTTTTGATAGAAGAAGTATATTGATCAGAAGGAACTAGTATGACGAGTGAAAAAAATCAATGAACCTGCGATCAGAAGATTTACAACTAAGTGTCAACTGTACCTCTTACCCTGTGACCTTGTACAATTTAATCTCTCTGAGCCTTATTTTTGTCATCTACAAAGCAATGATACTTCTACTTCCTAAGTTTGACAGCATATAGTACAGGAACTCATATATTATTGTATCTAAATATAATCCAAGGAGGAATTAAAAACAATATTAAAAAAAGATCTACTGGGAATTTCTCAGTTCAACCTCAGCAAAAAGCATTTAGTCATTTTCCTTAGAGTTATTTCTTAGTTACCACTGCAGAATTAGATGGAATAAAGTTTGGCTAGTGTTACTCTGGATGTAATGGTGCCAAGGTGGTTCTGAAATGCTTAAAACAGTGTATTTCTCAGAAAGCACACAACAGTTTGTGTTTTTGTTTTTCCCTGAACCTGAACAATATATGGATCATACTGAAAGAAAAATATTTCCAGGTGTTGACTTATTTTTATTTTAATGGCTAGTTAAGTATTCACAATCATAAAGCTAAGAATAAACTCATCCTCATAGCTCTTATACACCTATAGAATTGAAACATTTTTAGAAATAAAAACGTATTTAAGCAATAAAATTCAAATTCACAATATTAATTTCATATGAAAGATGATGTTTTTTAACATCTCTCCTCAATATGAGCATGATAATGACTATTGCTATTGTGCAAGTTCTTACAAGAATTCAACATACCTATACCACCTTGTTTCTTGGGGTAACTCAATTTAAGAGATACTGCTTTAAATTGTTGCTACATTTTTGGAACCCAGCTGTTGCATTCCACACTGCCACAGGTCACTGGTTCCCTGGAATCGTCCATTATCTTTTCTAGGACATTTTCTAAATGGACAGATACAATAGGGATGCTTTTAAGAATTCCTCACCACACTGATATTCCTGAAGCATCCATAAGCTATGGTTTCCTGTGCACAAAAACCTGTGATTTGGGGCCTTGCCTGCAGTATGTTAGATATATCATATGTAATCAGTGTTTCCTCTAATCCATCCTGTTAAAGCGAACTGAATATGTCCTGAGAAAGACTCTGTACTTTTATATTTGAGTCCTTGTGGACGAACTGCAACCTAACTTAATAGGCAGACAGAATTGAAAAGCTAACATAGGAGTATGCACCTGTAACAATAGCTAAGTCTTGGCCAATCCCAGCGGCCATAATTCAACCATTCATACCTTGCTGAGTGTTCAAACTGTCATAAGGCAAATAAGGCAAATGCTGAGCTGTAACCAATCCATCCGTTCTGTACCTCACTATGGATTTCTGTAGGTCATTTCCCTTTTTTTCCTCTATAAATCTTCCACCACGTGGCTGCACTGGAGTTTCTGTGAATCTGCTGCGATTCTGGAGGCTGCCTGATTCGCGAATCATTCATTGCTTAAACTCCTTTGAATTTAATTCAGCTGAAGTTTTTTCTTTTACCAATCTTCACGTGCTGCTGGGTAACTCCTCCTTTAGACCATATCTGATTCATATTTATGCCTTAAACACAAACTAGATAAACTTACTAGCTGTTCTTTAATACACCCCATGACATTCTGATTTTCCAGGTTTGCTTACTCTGCTCTCTCTGAAACACTTATCATACCACATCTTCCTCCAAGACTTCATTTAAGTCTTATGACATGCCTTGTCATCATCTTCCACACCACAGATATTTCCTGAAATGCGGATTATATAATAATTATGAATCTATCACACTCTTAAT
>NW_016804196.1:352502-390522 GCF_001698545.2 Rhinopithecus bieti
GAAACATAAATAAAATAGGTTTTAAGTGACCATAGCTAGAAAAAAATGTCTTTAAAAAACTGTATATGATTATTCAATCATAATATCTAACTTAGTGAGCAATTTTTGGAATTTAGGGGATCAATGGGCACTATATATAAAAAGTATTGCTACTGTAAATGGTTATTAGTACTTGCTTAAGTGAAAGCCTGTGCCTGAGGTACAGGACCCTGTATAAAATAGTAGAGGCTTAGTTTGAGTCTCTGATGAGAAATATAAATATTCTTGTACTATCAGTCATTTTATTTTGTAAATAATAGAAGCTTGTTGGCATTGACTTAGCTGAAGGAGACTAAATATGAGGGTATTGGCTGAATCATGAATCTCAAGGTGCAAGAATACAGCTAAGCTTCAAGTCCTAGAAAGAGAAATTGGAATGCCCACTAAACTTTCCAAGTTGTCCTCCTACTCTTATTTCTGTGCTTGGTTCATATATTATTTTAATTCTAGCTGTATACAGATCATTTCTGCTTTTTAAGACACAACATAAAATATGGTCATAAGCTACCCCATCTACCTAAAATGAGACTACAATTTAGACTAAATTCCAAATTCACAAAAATCTGTTTAGCTACCTACTTATTCTTGGCCGGGGGACAGCGCATGTTGTGTGGATCTACTTGTAGCTCACCCCTTAGAAAGACAATGAGAAAAGGCTTCAAACAGAGGGAAGTTATTGAGAGTTGTAAAGAAATGGATAGTTGCTGAATATAATATGCCACTTTGGTGAAAATTCTGGTTGCTGAGAGAGGTGGAATGAGTACTGCGCTGTGACATAAAACAACTTCACCATCCCAGAGGAAGCAACCAAGCATGCCATTGTACAAATCCATAAAACTGTATGCAGTGTTGGAAATTACCATTCATTGAGCTCCTCGTAGTTTCATTTTCCTCTTACAACAGTGCTATGAAGTCAGTAAGTTTATAAATAAAGAAAATAAAGTTCAAAATTTTGAGTTCTTTACCACTGCTAGTAAGTAAAAATAAAAAAGAATGTACCCCTTTGTGTCTGATGCCAATGCCTGTTCTTTATACTCTGCTGCTTAGCAGATATCAAGGTCAGATAGGGTTCAGTGAAATGCTGGTACAGAATGTCCATTCAGAAAGTCACAGTGATAGGAGGGTCTGTAAAAAAATGGTTGAGAAAGAGGAAGGTACCGAATTTTTGTTCTGTGTTTCCAGATCTGTATATTCTTGTAGACCATTTAGCTAATGCTTATGAATAGAGAAAATGGAATCCAGACTCGTGGACTAGACAGAATGTCAATCATAATCACAATGCTAATTAAAGGCAGTATCTGCCATTTGATAAGCAAATTACTGGCCATTATATATGTAAAGTGCCTGTTATAAATCAAGCCAGGGACTTCTCCTAGAGTGAGATTGTAGAATAAGGTAGGATAACTATAGAGTCTTGATTACTTAGTTTGATTTACAAGGATCTGCACAGTCCAGTTCCAAACAATATTTCTCACTGCATCTATCCGTACTCTTCAGATAAACCATACTTGTATTTCAACCACACCAAATATCTCACCATTTTCTGAACATATCATGTCCTTTTAATGGTTTAAACACAACCACGTCTTTAATTATCCCTCTCCACATCCATACTCAGAGCAGTGTCCTATCCATTTCTGCCGTGAAAGTGTTTATTATCCTTTAAGATTCACACCACTTCCTCTGTCAAGAGTTATCTGAAATTGCTTTCCCACCATTAGAGGTGAGTGTGACTCAAAATACAATGTAATAATCTGTATAAATCTGCCAGTTCCACTAAACTGTGAGCTCCTTGAGGAAAGGAAGAAAGCATTTACTTTTTCTCTATCCACTGGCAAGATCCAAATATTTATAAATGACCTAGCCAACACCATCAGAAACTTCTCTCTCACTCCTTAGTGTCCCATCTTTGAACTAAGCTATTTCAATGTGGTCATTTTGAAAGCCTACATGACCTACAACAGTTCTTCATAATTTCAGTGTTTCGTTCACACCCAATCACATGTAGTTTGCCTTTGTCTGAAAACTTATATCTAAAATGCGGTTGAGTCATAGTATTCATGGGACGGAAAACATTTTCTTAGTATTACTGACCAGTTACTCTTATTTACTTCACATCTGTGTTAACTCCTACTTTTATTGTATTAATTATTTTGCTTACAACTAGATCAACCAATGATTCTGGATTTAAGGTACTTTTCTCTGTTTCCTGTAACACATTATTTTCCAATTTATCCAAGGGAGACTCAGTTCACTTGAAAATAGAGGAGACTCAGTTCACTTGAAAATAGATGCAAGAAAGACTGGAATCACAATTTCGATGGAAATTAACAATTTTTGTTTTCTGACATCTCCAAAACACTGTAGCAGCTTCTTCTGAAGGTGACAGTATCACTGCCTCGGTAGATCTTGCAGCATACGTATTGTTGATCTTATATTCACCAAGCATTTTTAACTGTGGGACATTGGGCTTTTCTGGATCAAATGGAACTTGTTCCAGTAGCATGAAAGCAGCATTCAAAACAATATTAGAAAATCGATATACATATATGTATTAATTTTAAAGAAAGAACAAAATAAACATTACTTACGTTTAATATATTCATTGACACTGTCTGATTGACATGCAAATATCTTCATTTCATCTATTTATAAAGGTCAAAGTATCCTTGATACCATAAGTGTCTTGACATAAAAATATTAAAGGAAACAGCCCACGAATTGTAGTAATAGTAATAATGAAACACAAATAAAAACAACAAGATGTCAGAACCGACACNCCCCAGGCTGGCTGCTGCCTTGCAGCTAGATTGCAGACTGCTGTGCCAACAATGAGGGAGGCTCCGTGGGTGTTGGACCTTCCCGGCCAGGTGTGGGTTATAATCTCCTGGTTTGCCCGTTTGCTTAAAGCGCAGTATTGGGGTGGGAGTTACCCGATTTTCCAGGTGTTGTGTGTCTCAGTTCCCCTGGCTAGGAAAAGGGATTCCCTTCCCCTTGTGCTTCCCAGGTGAGGCAATGCCTCACCCTGCTTCAGCTCTCGCTGGTCGGGCTGCAACAGCTGACCAGCACCGATTGTCCGGCACTCCCCAGTGAGATGACCCCAGTACCTCAGTTGGAAATGCAGAAATCACCCCTCTTCTGTGTCGCTTGCGCTGGGAGTTGGAGACTGGAGCTGTTCCTACTCGGCCATCTTACTCCACCCCCCAATTTGGTTCTACTTGTAAATTTTTGTTTTTGTTGCAATTGCTTTTGAGGACTTTGTCATAAATTCTTTGCTAAGGCTGATATCCAGAAGGGTATTTCCTCAGGTTTCTTCTAGGATTTTTATAGTTTTAGGTCTTAGATTTAAATCTTTAATTCCTGTTGAGTTAATTTCTGTATATGGAGATAGGCAGAGGCCCACTTTAAGTATTCTGCATATGACTAGCCAATTATCCCAGCAGCATTTACGGACTAGAGAGTCCTTTTCCCATTGCTTATTTTTGTTGAATTTGTGGAAGATCAGATGGTTGTAGGTGTGTAGTTTTATTTCTGGGCTCTCTATTCTGTTCCATTAGCCTATGGGTTTGTTTTTGTACCAGCACCATGCTGTTTTGGTTACTGTAGCCTTGTAATATAGTTTCAAGTTAGGTAATGTGATGCTTTTGACTTTGTTCTTTTCTGCATAGAATTGCTTTGGCTATTTGAGATCTTTTTTGGTTCCATATGAATTTTAGAATAGTTCTAATTCTGTGAAATATCATATTGGTAGTTTGATAAGAATAGCATCAAATCTGTAGATTGCTTTGGGCAGTATGGCTATTTTAACTATATTGATTCTTCAACTCCATGAGCATGAAATGTTTCACCATTTGTTTGTGTCATCAGTGATTTCTTTCAACAGTCTTTTGTAATTTTTATTGTAGAGATCTTTCACTTCCTTGTTTAGATGTATTCCTAGGTATTTTATTTCCTGTGGCAATTATAAATGGAACTACCTTCTTGATATGGCTCTCAGATTTAACATGATTGATGTATAAAAATGCTACTGAATTTGTGCATTGATTTTGTGTCCTGAAACTTTACTGAAGTCATTTATCAGTTCTAGGAGCCTTTTGGTGGAGTCTTTAGGGTTTTGTAGGTATAGAATAGTATCACCAACAAAGAGAGATGATTTGACTTCTTCTTCTCCTATTTGGATGCCTTTTATTTCTTTCTTTTGCCCCACTATAATTTTATATCCTAAAGACAATTTATTTTGGAAGTGTCTTTTTAATTTAGTACATTGCAGAATACCAAGGAGGAGATAAAAGAGCTCCCAGTCTCAAGAAACTTAGTTGTGCAATTATTAAGACGTTCAAATTTAAAACAATACAAAGAAAAAATAGTGAACTGCAACAAAAAGAAGACAACATTTGGATTCAGCATTCCTAGATTTCCCGGCTTCTCTATTTAGTAGCCATAATCTCTGGAAGTAACTTAACCTCTGAGCTTCAGTTTTCTTATGTATAACATGGAAATTTTAGCAATACCAAATGGAGGTAATGAGGGTTAGGAGGTAACATCTAAATCAGTTATTCACATGAGAGTTTATATAATAATTAATAGCAGAATATGGGATACAGACAAATAATATTCTAGAATTGTACGGGAATGATTGCTTATGCTATAGTGGTTTGACAGGATTTTCAGTTTTTAGCAGAATTTTGAAAAGTGTGGAATAATGAAGGAGCTAGTCCAATTATGGAGAATAATGTGAACAACATTTTGGAGCATTATTTATCTAATGTAATAAAAAATGTAACCTTGTCCAAAGTAGGTTTGTTTAGGGAGCTGAGCAAGATGAGCCTGACAAAATGAAGAAAATTTGAATGCCTGGATGGCTGTCCATTTAAGGAGGACAAAACCAAGATGAGCTTTTAGGCTGTATTATGCAGGGAGACTTGGACATGATTCATACTTAGCCCCATACATCTGTTTTCTGTCTCAATATTTTTGTCTTTTCTAGAATGTCATCTAAGTAAAATCATACACTATTTGCCTCTTGAATCTGGCTTCTTTCACTTATCATAATTCATTTGAGATTCTCTTACATGGTTGTATGTATCAGTAGTTTGTTCCTTTTTATTGCCGAAGAATATTTTATTGTATGACTGTATCACAGTGTTTATTTATCAGTTGCAAACATTTGGAATGTTGCCAGGTTTTGGCAATTATGAATCAACATTTGTTTAAAGATTTTTACACGAATATTCAGTCTTCTTTTCTCCTGGGTGACTGCTTAGAAATGGGATTGCTGGGTCATATGGTATGCTTGTTTTTATAAGAAATGGTCATACTGTTTTTCAAAGTGGCTATAATATTTTGCGTTCTCTTCAGCAACGTATGAGAACTCATCCATATGTCATTTTATTTGCTTGTTTTAAAAAATGAACTTCATTTTTTAGGACAGTTTTATGTTTACAGAAAAATTGCCAAGATAGTTAAAAAGTTCCCATATGCCCCACACTGAATTTCCCCTGCTGTGAACATCTATTACATTATATAATTGTCACAATTCATGAAGCAATATTTATTCCAGCACTGAACCAACATTTTTCCAATATTGAATATATTTTAATATTGAACTGACATTATTATTAACGTAAGTCCATTCTTTGTTCAGATTTCCTTAGTTTTAACCTAATGTTCTTTTATTGTTCCTGGATGCCAGCCAGGATCCCACATTACACTTAGTCATCATATTGCTTTAGGTTGCTCTCAGCTGTGACAGTTTCAGACTTTCCTTGTTTTTGACGACGTTGACTGCTTTGAGGATTACAGTCAAGTATTTTGTAGAATATCCTTCAATTGGGATTTGTCTGATGTTTTTCTCATTGTTACGCTGGGGTTATGGGTTTTGGGGAGGAAAACCACGGAGGTAAAGGGCTATTTTTGTGTCATAACAAGGGTACCTATTATGATTTAAGCATGATTTACCACTGTTCCTGTTGACTGTGACCAGCTGGCTGAGGTAGTTTGTGTCACATTCATCCATTCTAAAGTTACCTTTTGCCTCCCCTTAACTCTATATGTGATTTTTAAAAAAAATTATTTTTAATTGACAAATAATAATTATGTATATTTATGGGGTACATTGTGATGTGATATTTTGATATATGCATACAAGGTGGAATAATTAAATTAATCTAATTAACATATCATTACTTCACTTACCAATTTTTATGGTGAGATATTTGAAATGTACTCTCTTGGCAATTTTGAAATATACAATACATTAACTGTAGTCACTATGCTGTGCAATAGATTGCAAAAACTTACTCCTCTTGTCTAACTGAAACTTTTTCTTTGACCAACATCTCTCCATTCCCTCCATCCCACCATCAGTCTCCAGTTACCACAATGCTACTCTCTACTTCTGTGAGTTCAACTTTTTTAGTTTTCACATATAAGTGAGACCATGAGGTGTTTGTCTTTTTGTGCCTGTGCCTGGCTTATTTCACTTAGCATAATGTCTTCCAAGTTTATCCATGTTGTTGAGAATGACAAAATTTTCTTTTTTTCGTTTTGTTTAAAAAAGGCTGGCTAATATTTCATGGCATGTTTAAAAAAATACATGTATCCATTGGTGAATGCTTAAGTTGATTCCATATCTTGGCCATTGTGAATAATGAGTCAATGAATATGGAAATGGAGGTTTCTCTTCAACATATTGATTTTGTTTCCTTTGGATGTATACTGAGAAGTGGGATTGCTGGGTCACTTGGCAGTTCTAGTTTTAGTTTTTTGAGGAGCCTTCATACTGTTTTCCATAATGGCTGTACTATTCTACATTCCCACAACAGTGCACAAGAGTTACCTTTCCTTTACAGTCTCATCAACCCTTGTCTTTTATCTTTTTTTTTTTTTTATGATAGCCATTCTAACAGGTATAAGGTAATATCACATTGTGGCTTCCATTTTCATTTTCCTAATGGTTAGTGATGTCGAGCATTTATTCATGAACCTGTTAGCTGTTTGTAAGTCTTCTTTTGACCAATGTCTATTCAGGTCTTTTGACCATTTTTATAGCAGGTTTTTTTTTTTACTATTGAGTTTTGTTCCTCATACGTTGTGTTAGGCCATTCTTACATTACTCTAAAGAAATACCGGAGGCTAGGTAATTTATTTTAAAAAAGAGGTTTACTTGGTTTATGGTTCTGTGGGCTGTACAGGAAGTGTGGTATTGGCATCTCCTTCTGCTGAGGGCCTCAGGGAGCTTACAATCTTGGCAGAAGGTGATGGGAAGCTAGCATGTCACATGGTGAGAGTAGGAGCAAGAGAGAAGGCGTGAGGTGCCATACTCTTTTAAACAACCAGATCTTGCATGAACTTAGAGTGAGAACTCTCTCATCATCAAGGGAATAGAACTAAGCCATTCATGAGGATCCATCCTCATGATCCAAACACCTCCTACCAGGCCCCACCTCCACCACTAGGGATTACATTTCAACATGAGATTTGGAGCAGACAAACATCGAAACCATATCATATGTTTTGGATAGTAACCCCTTATCAGATGTATGGTTTGCAAATATTTTCTCCCATGCCATGTATTGTCTCTTCACTCTGCTAATTGTTTCCTTTGCTGTGCAGGAGCTTTTTAGAGTGATGCAATCCACTTGTCTCTTTTTGCTTTTGTTGCATATACTTTTGGGGTTATATCCAAAATATTGTCCAGACCAATGTCATGGGGCTTTTCCCTTATGTTTTTCAGTAGTTTAGTGAAACTACTAAGTTTCAGGTCTTAATTTGCCTTTAATCCATTTTGAGTTGAGTTTTGTATATGGTGAAAATAAGGATCCAATTTCATTCATCTGCGTGTGGCTATCCAGTTTTTCCCACATCATTTATTGAAAAAGATGTCCTTTCCTTATTGACTCTTCTTGGCACCTTTATTAAAACTCAACTGTCCATAAATATTTGGGGTTATTTCTGAACTCTATCCTGTTTGACTGGTTTTGTGTCTGTTCTTATGGCAGTACTGTGCTATTTTGATTACTGTAACTTTGTAATATATTTTGCAGTTAGGTACTGTGATGCCTCCAGCTTTTTTCTTTTTGGTCAAGATAGGTTTGGCTATTCAGGGTCTTTTGTGTTTCCATACAAATTTTAGGATTGTTTTTTCTATTTCTGTAAAGAATGACATTGGAATTTTGATAGGGATGACACTGATTCTGTAGATTGCTTTGGATATTATGAACATCCTAACAGTATTAATTCTTTCAATTCATAATTGTGCCTTCCCATTTACTTCTGTTTTCTTGAGTTCCTTTCATCAATGCTCTATAGTTATCAATATATAGATCTTCGCTTCTGTGGTTAAATTTATACTAGGTATTTTATTCTTTCTTTGCTATTTTTAGTGAGATTGTTTTATTAATTTCTTGTTCGGATAGTTTGTTGTTAGTGTTGAAATGCTATTGATTTTTGTATGTTGATTTTGTATTCTGCAAATTTACTGAATTTGTCAGTTATAATGGTTTTTATTTGGTGAAGAAGTCTTCAAGATTTTCTATAGAGAAGATCATGCCATCTGTAAACAGGGACAATTTAACTACTTCCTTCCAATTTGGATGTTTTTTATTTCTTTTTCTTGCCAAATTGCACAGGTTTGGACTTCCAGTAAAATGTTGAAAAGAAGTAGTGAGATTGAGCATTCCTGTCTTGTTCTAGATCTTAGAGGAAATGTTTTAAACTTTTCACTGTTGCAAATGTTAATTGTGGACTTGTCATTTAAGGCCTTTGTTGTGTTGTGGTACATTGCTTCTCTGCCAAAGTTGTTGAGAGTTTTTATTATGAAATGAATTTGAATTTCATCAAATTCTTTTTCTATATCTATTGAGATGATCATATAATTTTTGTTCTTCATTCTGTTAATAAAATCAGAAATAAAAGAGAAGACATCACAACTGATACTACAGATATGCAAAGGGTCCTTTGGGAGGCTGAGGCAGGCAGATGACCTGAGGTCAGGAGTTTGAAACCAGCCTGGCCAATGTGGTGAGACCCTGTCTCTACTGAAAACTACAAAAATCAGCTAAGTGTGGTGGTGGGCACCTGTAATCCCAGCTACTCGAGAGGCTGAGGCAGGAGAAGTGCTTAAACCCAGGAGGCGGAGGTTGCAGTGAGCCAAGATCGTGTCATTGCACTCCAGCCTGGGTGACAGAGCAAAACTCTGTCTCCAAAAAAAAAAAAAAAAAAAAAAAGAAGGAAATACAAAAGGTGACAAGAAACTACCATGAGCAATTATACCCCAATAAATTGAATAACTTAAAAGAAATGGGTAAATTCCTAGACACATACAACCTGCCAAGAGTGAATCATGAAGAAATAGAAAATCTGAATAGACCAGTAATAGACAAATAGATTCAATCAGTAATAAAAAGCCTCCCATTAAAGAAAAGCCCAGGACTGATTGGCTTCACAGCTGAATTTCTACCAAACATTTAAAAAAGTACTAATGCTAATCCTTTTCAAACTCTTCCAAAAAAATTGAAGAGAAAGGAATATTTTCAAATTCATTTTATGAGACCAGGATTACCCTGATACTAAAACTGGACACAGACACTACGAGAAAAGAAAGTTACAGACCAATGTCCCTGATGAACATAGATGCAAAAATACTGAACAAAATACTAGCAATGAGAATTCAACAGCACGTTAAAAAGATCATTCACTATGGTCAAGTGGTATTTATCCCTGGATTCAAAGCTATTGCAACATATGCAAGTCAATAAATGTGATATTCTATATGTGGTTTTGATTTCATTCCCCCCATTCTCAATCATTTTCTCTGTCCTATAGCATAAATGTTTTTTTCTATATAGTCTTACCATCAGCCTTGAAACATCCTTCAGAAAATTATCAATCTTTTGCTTTTAAAGCTTATCGACTCGTTCTAATCCAAGAAACTTAAAAAGCAACAGAATTTGGGTGATTCGGACTGAACTGATTGGGGTGGGGCACAGGAATCAGTATCCTTTAAACAGTCCTCACATTTGCCCTGCCCCTGGAAACCCCTTTACCTGATGAAATCCTGTTTACCCTCCAGGACTCATCTGCATATCATTTCCTCAAGGACATCTTCCTGAAGACTTTGATCTAAATCAAGTGCCCTCATAGCTACCTGTTTCCATTCTTAGAGCATTGATCTTATCCCTAATTCAGAGTTTCTGACCCTCAGCACCACTGACATTTTGGGCTGTATATAACTTTGTTGTGGGGACCTGTCCTGTGCCTTGTGGGATGTTTTGCAGCGTCCCTGGACTCTGCTCACTGGATGCCAGAAGCACCTCATCCCCAGATATGGCAACAGAAACTGTCTCCAAACATCGCCAAATGGCCCCAGGAGGGAACCGCTACCCCTCGTTCCATTAGAACCACTGCTCTAACTCACAGTTATTTTACATGTAGTCTGTCTCTCCCCCTATACTCTAAACTCCAGCACGGTGCTTGCTTTGGCAACACATATATATCAAAATTGGAATGATACAGAGATTAGCATGGCCCCTGTGCAAAGATGACACACATTTGTGCAGCATTCTATTAAAAAAAAAAAAACAAAAACGCAAAACCATCAGAAGAGCTTTCCTTTCTCCTAGATTCCCAAGGACATACCCCAATGCCTAGGCACATCTCAGATGCTGGACAAGAATTTGTTGAATAAATGAATGAATGAGATGGCTAAGCCAGGATTTCAGAGCTCTAATGAGGGTGAAGACCACAGGTGTCAATAGCGGAGAAGAAAAGGAAGGAATACATCTGAGCCACATTTAGAGAGCAGAAATTAAATTTTATGGGAACACAGTTACATCCATTCATTTGCATATAATCTATGGCTGCTTTTTGTGTTACAGAAGGCAGAGCTGAGTAGTTGCAACAGAGACCACATGGCTCACGAAGCTTTAAATATTTACTGTTGGACCCTTCACAAAGAGTTTGTTGACCCCCTTTTTAGAGATTGTGTTTAGAATATAAATCCTAAGTAAACTATTATGAAAGTAGCTACATGACTTTGATTATTTGCAAAACAGATTTCCATTTTTAAAAATTTTACCATTGCCCTATTTCTCACATACATGAGAAATTTGTAGGCACAAAAATGCACAAACATGCATTGCAGAGACGTTCTTTCCTGATAAATATTTTATCCTGTTATTGGATTTTTTTTTTTTTGAGGGAATTCGAATGCACTGCACTCCTCTTTTCCTAGAAGGTCAGAACTTCTTCTTCTTTTTTTTTTTCTTTAAATTTCAATCTTCTAGTTTTCTAAAGATTTTGTTGGGAACAAAGGAAAATTAAGAAAAAGGGTCTCAGTCCTCTGTGTAAAAAACTTTTTTTTAAATAGCTTTTGTCACACTAAAGACACAAATCTGTTTTTTCTGTGGTTGCTGACAGAATATATAAATTCTGTCTTGAAGATTGTGTGAAGCTTTTATAGTTCATTCACTGATTCATTCAACAAGCATTAAGAAATGGCTTCTGAGCACTAGTGCCTGCGAATGTAGAGCTGTATNAGATTTTGTTGGGAACAAAGGAAAATTAAGAAAAGGGTCTCAGTCCTCTGTGTAAAAAACTTTTTTTTAAATAGCTTTTGTCACACTAAAGACACAAATCTGTTTTTTCTGTGGTTGCTGACAGAATATATAAATTCTGTCTTGAAGATTGTGTGAAGCTTTTATAGTTCATTCACTGATTCATTCAACAAGCATTAAGAAATGGCTTCTGAGCACTAGTGCCTGCGAATGTAGAGCTGTATAAAATGCATTCTTTGCTGGTAGCCTACCAGCAGCGACAGACAGGAAAAAATTACCTGGAAGACAGCCTTGTTTGTGCTAAAATAAGGTGAAAATGGGAGTGCAGGGAAGGTACAATCAAGGCTGCTTTACAGAATGGAAGGAAGCATAGGCTTTGTATCTTAAATTATACTTTTACTTCTTGTTAATAGATACTAAGGTGCCAGTATCCTTGGTTAGAAGAAGTTTTACCCCCAAATCTAAAACTCAAATGTAGCATCAACTATAAGAATCATATTTAATTTAATTATTTTCCATCAATCCTCTCCAGATTAGCATGAAATATAAGAATCAAGTTTTGTTTGATCATTTCCTGAAAATCCTCTCCTAACTGCTGCTGTTAGCACAGGTGATGTCCCTTAGAATTGAACTCTGCGTACAACGTGGAACATCTGGGTGCTCAGGAGAAGACTATGGGACTCAGTACAGTTCTGGGGAATCAAGGGTGCCTGCATCTGAGTTCACATATAACCAAGGTCTCTTCAGGAAGGGTACCTGAGGTTTGTTTCCTTTACTAAGTATCTCTTAGGTTCCAGCCCGCTGAGCTGGCCTCTTTTCCCAGACAGTATTATTTTCATGGGGAGTGAAATAAGGTCTGAAGCAGTGTTTCTGTCCTCGAATGTTGCTGTGTATTAGAATTACCTAGTGAGCTTTGAGTCCCGATACCAGGCCACTTCCCAGACAAATTACAGTACAACATGGTATCTGAGGGCAGGGCCCAGACAGCTGTAGTTTTTAAGCTCCTTAAGTGACTCCAATGTGCAGCCAAGTTTGAAATGGCTGCTATAAATCAACAACTCTGAAATGTTAGCTTGCCTTAGAAGTTCCCACTGGGCCTGTGAAAGAGATTGCTGGGCTCCAGCCCCAAAGTTTCTGATCCAGTGGGTGTGGGGCAGCTGGGGAATTTGCATTTCTAATAAGTTCCCATGTGATGCTGCTGTGCTGGTCTGAGGACACTTTGAGAACCACTGCTTTAAACTGAAGTAATGAGAAGGAATGGTTGTGGGAGAATAGCGGTTCATCCTGTTTCTTCACTAAGTTGGTCCAGTCTGCTTTTTGAAGAAGAAGAGTGGATAGGGTCAGACTGGAGATGTTACTGCAGTAGTTACTTTGTGCTTTTAAGACATTCTTGGAATGATATATAACCCATCTTTAGAATGCCCTTGCCCTATTTGGGAAAACACAGTACTTTTCAGGGTCTCTCACTTTGCCTCTCCCACTCCCCCTTTCTGTCTCTCTCTCTCTCTCTCTTTCTCTCTCTCCCTTCTTAGAAAAGTCTTGAGAAGGGAACTTTGTTAAAATACTAAAGAGCATCTAAGGGAATCAGTTGCATTCAAAACACTTTTAATGTTAGAGGAAATTTGACATGTGAAAAGGTTTTTGTGAAAAGCAATCTTAAATGATGTAGGTATTTCCAATGAATTTATTTTTTTTTAGCCCTGTAGGAAAAACTTGTAGCTAATAGCACAAAGACTCATTCCACATGAAATAACAGTGAGTTCAAAAGTAACAGTAAATGCAATACAAATCATTAAACATATTTTAACTGTCTATATTGACGTCAGCAAAGAGCAGCATGCCCACACCTTAATTACCTTAAACATTTATGAAGCAGCCTCATACCACCCCAGACTCATTTCTCCTTCAGCCCACCTCTTACGTGATGTAAAACCAGATATTTATATCCATTCTAAATACCCCTTCAAGCACTTCATATTCAGCTGAGGGAATACTCTTCTTGCTAGTCATGATTATTTAGCATCTTCTATTTATATATGCCATTTAATGAGTGAAAATTTCCCAGTGGCTGTGAAATTCTAGAAGGTAAATCAGAACACAGGACACATTCACTAGTAGATAATTACAGGCCCTGGAGGATTGATAACAACACAGATATTTTAGGAAGGAAGTGATAAGTCAATTAGGCAAAATCTACGGAAGTAAAATGGCGAGCTGTCCAGCGTGCTCTGAATTTTGAGTCCTCATCCTCTGAAAACCCAAGAGCTCTTTGATATGATGTTTTCTTTTTCCTTATTTGAAGAAGTACTTTATTTTTTAAGAGCATTTTTAGGTTCACAGCAAAATCAAGAGGAAGGTACAGAGATTTCACACGTATCCTTTGTCCCCATGCAAGCACAGCCTCCCCCATTACCAACACCCCCAACCAGAGTGGCACGCTTGTAACAATCCATGAGCCTACATTGACACATCATTGTCACCCAAAGTCCATATTTTACATTAGGGTTCCCTCCTGGTGTTTCACATCCTATGGTTTGAACAAATGTATAAAGACGTGTATCCACCATTGTAGTATCACTGATTTTTTTTTTTTTTTTTTTTTGAGATGGAGTTTCGCTCTTGTTGCCCAGGCTGGAGTGCAATGGTACGATCTCAGCTCACTGTAACCTCTGCCTCCGAGGTTCAAGTGATTCTCCTGCCTCAATCTCCCTGGCAGCTGGGATTACAGGCATATGCCACCATGCCCAGCTAATTTTGTATTTTTAGTAGAGACAGGTTTCTCCATGTTGGTCAGGCTGGTCTCAAACTCCCGACCTCAGGTAATCAGCCCGCCTTGGCCTCCCAAAGTGCTGGGATTATAGGTGTGAGCCACCGCACCTGGCCCTGACAATCAATGATCTTTTTACTGTCTCCATAGTTTTGCCTTTTCCATACTGTCATCTAGTTGGAATAATACAGTGCACGTTGCCTTTGCAGATTCTTTTCCTTAGTAATAGGCATTTAAGTTCCTTCCATGTCTTTCCACAGCTTGATAGCTCATTCTTTTTAGGGCTGAATCATATTCCATCATCTAAATGTACTTCCTTTCATTTTTTTTTATTCCTTCAAATGATTAATCTTTCTTTCCACTCTCTTTTGCCTGTTTATACAATCCAAGGACACTTAAAAACTCCTTGCTATAAGAGATTATTCTTGTATGACTAAGAGTTTATAAATGATCCAGAGTTGTAGAAAGTAATCTGTTTTAAGAAGAAGTAGAAAGAAAGGGCAGAAAGAAGACATGCTTTGGAGTTGCCTTTTAGCAGTTCTGGCAGGTTGAATGTGAAAGCTAACATAGACCCTTGCAAAGCTCTCATGACTACTAACAGGGAAAATACAGAAGCGAGTCTGCTACTGAGTGGGTTCTTAGTCCGTAAATGTTGTTTCCTTCACTTTCAATTCCTTGAAGAGTTTATTTCCTTTAGCAAATATTTACTTAGAGACTTCTCTGTGGCTTGTTTTGGGAATACAGATATGTGAAAGATAGTTCCTTCTTCTGGAGGACTTCATAGTGTAAAAGAAAGGTAGAAAAATAAACAGGCAGCCGGGAGCGATGGCTCACGCCTGTAATCCCAGCAGTTTGGGAGGCTGAGGTGAGTGGATCACAAAGTCAGGAGATCAAGATCAGCCTGACTAACATGATGAAACCCCATCTCCACTAAAAGTACAAAAGTTGGTCGGGCATGGTGGCATGCGCCTATAGTCCCAGCTACTCGGGAAGCTGAGGCAGGAGAACTGTTTGGACCTGGGATGTGGAGGTTGCAGTGAGCTGAGATCACGCCACTGCACTCCAGCCTGGCGACAGAATGAGACTGTGTCTCAAAAAACAAACAAACAAACAAACAAACAACAAAAAAACTTATACTGATTGAAAAACTTACTGTGACATTAGTAAAGCTGGAGTCTGGGGAAAATGCAAGGCTCAAAAGTTCAATTTAACAACAATTTATTGGACATCTACTATGTTTTATATATTTTTCTTTGTTCTTGAGATGTATTTGTTACCATTAATAATAACAACAACCACAATGAACCAAAAAGATCCCTGCCTGAGGAACCAGGGCAGGGTATGTGTGTATGTGTGCATGTGTGCAGAAATAAACAGTAAACACCATAAGTTATATGACATTTATAAGTAAAATGCATGTTACTTTAGAGGGTAATAAGTAATAATGATAAGCTGCAGAAGAGAAACGATGAGGGTAAGTAGGATGGGTCAGGCTGGGGTAGGCAGTTTACAATTTCAAATAGGGTGGTCAGAGTAAGCACAGTTGGCCTTTGAACAACATGGGTTTGAACTGTGTGGGTCCACTTACATGTGAATTTTTTTTTCAATAAATACATTGGAAAGTTTTTTGGAGATTTGTGACAATTTGAAAAAACTTGCAGATGAACCAAATAGCCTGGGAACACTGAAAAAATTAGGAAAAAGGTATGTCATGACTGCATAAAGTTTATGTAGATATTAGTCTATCACTTACTATCATAAAGTATACACAAGTCTTATAAAGGTAAACATTTATCAAAAAGTGAACACACAGACCGTATGTGGCATCATTCATAGTAGAGAGAAATGTAAATGAATGTAAAGATGCAGGATGGAATCATAACTGCATGAAATTAACTGTAGCACATACTGCACAACTGTGGTAATTTTGTAGCCACCTCTTGTTGCTATTTCATGAGCTTAAGTGTTGTGAGTATCTGCTTAAAACTGTGTGACCCTAATCATCTCTGTGTGAGCAGTTAATCTCTCCAGTACATTGTGTATGGAAGTAAAAAGTGATGTCTCAAGGTTCTGGCACATTGTGTTTATTGCAATACCATAAACCTTGAATAATATCATGGGACTCATACAAAGTACCACCAGTGATGCTGGGAGTGCTGCTGATATGCAGAGAAACATCAGACATGTCTTGTAAACAGGAAACATATTTATGGTATCAATGAATGCAGTATGGTATTGTGAATATATTTCTTCTTCCTTATGATTGTCTTAATAATATTTTCTTTTCTGTCGTTTGTTGTACGAGTACAGTCTCTTAATATATATAACATTAAAAAATTGTGTTAATTGGTTGTTTATGCTGTTGATAAGGCTCCCAGTCAACAGTAGGCTATTAGTAATTAAGTTTATCAGGAGCCAAAGTTATACATGGAGTTCTGACTGCATGGGTTGGCACCCCAGCCCCTGCATTGTTCAACTGTGGTCCTCATTGAGAAGATGATCTTTAAGCAAAGACGCAAAGGAAGTGAAGAAATTTACTAGGCTAAGTTTAGAACAGACTGTTCCAAGAAGAAGGGATTTGTTGAGTGTGCCTGGAGTATTCAAGGAAAAGCTGAAAGTCCAATATGGCTGGAGAAAGAACAAGAGAGAAAGAAGAAAATTGAGGTCGGGAAAGGGAACAAGGCAGAGAGAGATCATACAGGGCCTTAAAGATTGAAGAAAAATCAGTGTAACGTACGACGTAGTTTTCAACATTAACTGAATAAACACTATTCGCTACTCGTAATTTTCTATAACAAATATTTCTAATTTCACCATTACAAGTCAACAATCCTCAGAGTTTTTGAAACAGATTTCTGAATAATGCAGGGAGGATTGCTGACCTTATTAAATAGACATACCGAGGAACCTAGCTTTATGATGACAAGATTTAATAAGCAGTGATTCAAGATAAACTTTGTGGAAACTGTCATTTCAATACTTTTTATCCTTCTTTCTACCTAATTAAATAAATGTTAATGGGTGGCCTAGTGCTTTGTACCATCAAAAGCATGTGACATGTATCAACAGCTTCTTTCCTTAAACATTGTTAAGTGCTATTTAACATATACTTTCAAACAAGAATTTTACAATGGTTGAATGAAAAAATTTAGAGCTTATAGTAACTTATTTTATATTTCCTGGTTTCTCATCAAATATCAGGGAGGATACCCAAAAGACAGAAGTAAAAGAAATGTGAAGGAAGCAAAAAAATAGAAGCCCCATGCCTGACATAGGTAAGATGAAATGTGTCAGTTGCAACAAGAAAGTACGTAGGACATCCCTCCCACCATTTTTTGGTTGATACAGATATTTTATTGGTGGTTGTCTGTTTTAGATAGTTGTGCTCTATGAACATTGCTATTATTTAAAATGGTGAATTATAACAGAAGTATCAATATATCACAAATTTTATAAACACACATTTGGAAAATGACACATTTTCCATTTACCATGGTTTATTTCTCCCTACTATTATTGTGTTTTTTGAGCTCTTTCTAATTTGTCTTAGAATAACTAATGATATTAGGCACTTCTTCATGGAGAAAGCATCCCTCTCTTTCTCTCACTGTCAGTCTGTTTATCATAGTTTTCTGTATATATGAAACAAATTATTAACCTAACAGAAAAAAGGAAATTTACAAGGAAAAATATGTATTGTCTAAGAACATGCCCCTGCTTTTGACACACCTGCTTTTGAATCCTGCCTCTTCTGTGAGACAAACCTGTTTATTGCTTAATCTATTTAATATTTGAACTTATTATATATACATTTACTATCTACCTCACAGAATCATAATGCAGAATAAATAAAAGTAAAATATTTTATCACACCCCTTTTCGAAGGACAAATGTTTGACCTTCTAGCAATGTAACAATCAGAGCTTATGCAAATGGGACATCTTATAAATACTTATAAGCATAAAATGAGCTCAAAAGACTGTAATTTCCAGGACTAAAGCCAAAACTGGAAATAAAAATCAGAATAGCAAGGAGACCCTGAAAGCTCACAGTGATTGGAGACTGGGTATGTGATGGCCAAATAGTGGTTGCAGGTGCATATGAAGTGAAAGAGCTCAGAGCAAGTATCATGCATGAATGTTAAACCCCAACTCCACTCCCTTTCCTTGAACTGTGCTGGGAAGCCTGGATGGGAAAAACAAGTCAGTCATGATGAATTTGTTCCTTTGGTCCTTTCTCAGATGCAAACGTAAAATTTTCTTGTAACCCAAGGTGCAGGAGACACGCATAGAATCATGAGTCACTGCTAAAGACAAACTCAAAAAATAATACAAAATATTTCTACAATAAATATATGAAAACATCCCATTGAAGAGCATAAATTTATACAATTATTATTTGTCAATTAAAAAAATCTGGTGAGGAAAGCAAATGATGTCACAAAGATGAGTGTTAATTGCATAGGAAATGGAAATACTAGAACAATTGGAAAAATTTTACAAAAGGTTAAAATGATGAAAAGAGAAGTCGATTTTCTCCCCTGCCCTTTTTTTTCTTTCTTTCTCTCTCTCTTTTTTTTTTTTTTTTGAGACAGAATCTCGCTCTATTGCCCAGGCTGGAGTGCAGTGGTGTGATCTCGGCTCACTGCAACCTCCAGCTCCTGGGTTCAAGGGGTTTTCCTGCCTCAGCCTGCGGAGTAGTTGGAATTATAGGCATGCACCACCATGCCCAGCTAATTATTAAATTTTTAATAGAGACAGGGTTTCACTATGTTGGCCAGGCTGGTCTCGAACTCCTGACTTCAAGTTCTGCTTGCTCCAGCCTCCCAAAATGCTGGGATTACAGGTGTGAGTCACTGTGCCTGCCAGTGAGAAGTAGATTTCAAGTAAAACAAAAGATTATAAAAAAGAAACAAGGGATTAGAAAATAAAGTCCTAGGAATGAAAAATAGGATCACTAAAATTAAATACTCAATGAATGTGCTAACAGCAGACTAGATACAGATAGGAACAGAATTTTATAGGGACTGGTATATTTGAAGAAACTATATCCAAAATACACCTTGAGAGATAGTATCTGAGCAGATACACGACACAGAATGTAGAATGTACATATGCCCGTGGGGCTGGGCCTGCAGGCTAACATGACCAAGCAACAGTTGGCCCTGTGTGTCTCCGTGTGTTCGTTTCCAGTTGCTGCTGGAACAAAGTACCACAGTTTCACCAGTTTGTTCATCATTGAATCAACATCACGCTATTTGAATACTGTGATTTCATAAGGAATCTTGTTGGTAGTGAAGAAATTTCAAATCTGTTCTTAAAATTTGTTTTGCTTTTTTTTTTTTTTTGGTCCTTTCCATTTCCATATAAAATTTAGAATCATCTTATTGATTTCTCCAAAACACCTGCTGGATGAATGGGGTAAGACTGAATATGTAGGCAGATTTGGGGAGAATTGACATCTTTACAAATGAGTCTTCAATTCATGAGCATGGTGTGTTCATTTACTTAGTTATTCTCTCAGCAACAGTTTTCAGTACAATGGGCACGTCTTTCAATAAGTTATCCCTGTGTGTCTGGTTTTCTGCATGCTGCTGTGTATGGTATTGATTTTTATTTTGTTCTTCAATTTTTAAGAGTAATATGTACATATATACTATATGAGTTTGCATCCACCAACTTTGTTAAATTCTTTAAACAATTTTATAGTTTGAGTTCTTTTGGCTTCTCTGTGTGTGCAATCCTGTTATCTGTGAATAATTACATGATTACTTTCTTCCCAATAATTATACTATTTATTTTGGCCTTATTGCACTGGCTAGGTGTAATAGAGGTGATGAACATCTATGTTTTTTTCTGATCTCAGGAAGAAAGCTTTCAGTGATTTTTCTATTATGTGTAATGTTAGCAGTAGGTTTTTTTCATACATAATATTTATCAGAAGGAAGTTCCCTTTTAGACTTCATTTGCTGAGAATTATTTTTTAATTATGAAAGAATATTAAATTTCATCAAATGCATTTTCTGCATGTCATTTCTCTCATTTATTCTATCAATGTGGCAGACATAAAGCTATTAGTTGCCAATATTGAGACAATTGAGGAAATTTGAATATGGACTGTGTATTAGATAACATAGTTAAAGCGATCTTAATATTTTTATTATGATAATAGAATTCTGTTTATGTAAGAGAGTGTCCTTGTGTTTAGGGTATACATGTTGAGATTTTTACATCCAAAACTTATTTTTAAGTGCTTGTGCAATAAATAATATTACCTCTGTATTGAGGTCCATGAAAACATATACAAGTTGTATATCTCTCTCTTGTTATTTCTCCATCTCTCTATCTATCTACAAATGTAGCAAAATGCTGACAGTTGGTGAATCTAAGTGAACTGTAAGAGTGCCTGGAGTATTCCTTTAATTTTACTATAGGTTTGCAAATAAAAGACGTTTGGTAGAAAATAAGGATAAACCAAATGCAGATTTAATATTGAAGTTTTTACCGTTTTAAGTAACTGTATTTTATTTCCATTGCAAAGGTAATATTTATAAAAGCATTTGTATGTGAAACTCAAAGAAATCTCACTAAATGTAAAACTGAAGTTAAAGAGACATAATTCTCTTACCATATGAAATGAAATATAACTAAAAATCACTCATAATGTTTAACTATAATAGAAACACTTTTAAAGTTTAAGTGAAAACTTTAATGATTATTTAGAAATTAGCAACAGAGATAACCATACCACAGCATACCAATTCTGAACAACCAGTAACCAGAGAAAAATTCACATCTTAAATATTTTATTTTGTTGTTACATAAGATTAAGTAATGAACTAACATCCATTATAGGCAATAAATATATACACTTACTGTGTACTTTCATAATAATGAAAGTTAAAAAATTAAAAAATTCTATCCATTTTATGGATATATCACAATATGTTCATTTAGTCACCTGTTGACAGTCACCTGTTGACAGACATTTGGATTGATTTCAGTTTTGCTTAGTACAAATAATACTGCTATGAATATCTGCATACTACTCATATGGGAATACATTTTTATTTATTAACTTATTTTTGGCAAATACTAGGAGCAGAATGGTTGTGCCATGTGGTAGGTATATATTTAACTTTTTAAGAAACTGTTAAACTCTTTTTAAGTGGTTATACCACATTTGCATTCCCACCATCAGAGCATGAAGCTTCTAGTTGCTTTACATCCTTAGGGTCAGTTTTGTACATTCTAGTCATTCTAATAGGTGTGTTATGGAATCTTACCGTAGTTTGAATTTGCGTTTCCCTAATCATTAGTGATGTTGAGTGTCTAGTTATTACTCATTTGTCATTTAGTTGTATTCTTTGGTGAAGTGTCCAAATATTTAGCACAACATTTTGTTAGATTATGTGCCTTTTTAAACATTGAGTTGTAAGACTTTTATAAGTATTCTTGGTACAACTCTCTTTTCAGATGTGTAATTTAGAAATATTTTGTTTCAGTCTGTGGCTTATTTTTTCAGTCACTTACCATTGAGTGAAAGAGCAGAAGTTCTAAATTTTGATAAAATCCCATTTATCTTTTTCTTTCTTTCTTTTTTTTTTTTTTGCTTAGAAATCATGCTTTTAGAAGTCTTATGTAAAAAGTCTTTACCTTGAGAGCGGGACGGGGACGGGGCGATCCCCAACCCCATCCTGGCCGATTAAACAAAAAATCTTTGCCTCACCCAAGGTCAAACATTTTTTTCAATTTCTAAAATACTTTCAGATTTAACATTAAGGTCTATGATTCATTTTGAGTTAATTATTAGTATTGTTTTTCCCTATGGTAAAAGGTGTGGAGTGAAGTTTTTTTTTAAATATGGATATCCAATTTTTCCTGTACCATTTGTGGAAAAGTGTATTCTTTATCCACTAATTGCCTTTACACTTTGCTGAATACGAATTAATAATACATGTGTATGTTTACCTCTGAACTGTATTCTGTTCCATTGTGATTTGTTTATCTTTTTGCCAATACCATACTGTCTTGATTATTATAGCTTTATATTTACTCTTGAAATCAGATAGCATGGGTTCTCTTTGTTCTTTTTAAAAGTTGTTTTGGCTATTTTACGTCCTATGCATTTTCATATAAATTTAGAATCATCTTGTCAAATTCTACAAAACTATTTTGTAGATTGGATTGACTATAGAAATCAGTATTGAAGAGAACTGACATTTAACAACATTCAGTCTTCTAATCCATGAATTCATGAACATGACACGTAACTTCCTTTATCCAGGACTTCTTTAATTTCTCTTAGCAGTTCTTTTCAGTTTTCAGTGTATAAGTCTTGTATAACTTTTGTCAGCTTTATTCTTAAGCATTTCATATATTTAGATACTATTGCAAATGACTTATTTTCCAGAAGAGATAGAGCTTATTGAATTATATTTTGGGAATAATACTTTAAAATTTAAATTTCTAATTATTTATTGTTAGTATATAGAAATAGAATGATTTTTGTATATTGATCTTGCCTCCTGGAACTTTGCTATATTCATTTAGTTTAAGATTTTTTAAATCTAAGATTATGTTTATTGTCTTTTGTGTGTTTAGATCACTGATTTTTTTTTTTTTTTTTTTTTTTTTTTTTTTTTTTTTTTTTTTTTTTTTTTTTGTGACAGCCTTGCTCTGTCACCCAGACTTGAGTGCAGTGGCAGGATCTCAGCTTATTGAAACCTCTGCCTCCTGGTTTCAAGAGATTCTCCTGCCTCAGCCTCCCAAGTAGCTGGGAATACAGGTGTGTGTAACTACACATGGCTAATTTTTGTATTTTTGTTAGAGACGGGGCTTCACCATATTGCCCAGGCTGGTCTCGAACTCCTGACCTCAGGTGATCCATCTGCCTTGGCCTCCCAAAGTTCTGGGATTACAGGTGTGAGCCAGGGCACCCGGCTAGATCATTGATATTTAATGTAATTGTTAATATTGTTGGAGCAAAAATTACCATTTTGCTTTGGGACAGCAAGAACAGCCACTGTGAGGAAAGGCATGGACCTGCATCTAGATCTTTCCTCTCTATCTCCTCTGTTGGACAAAGTCCTTAATATGCTGAGGAAAGGGCAGCACATTTGTGACCTTCAGATCACAGATGAAGATCCAGTGCATCTGGGGGAAGGAAAGAAAAAAGTACTCTCTACTCCTGGATGACAGAGATATGTCCTGGGCCCAAACCATTAGAAACTTTCTATCATTGAGTGAGAGGCAAGTTCACCGGGAAGACCCTGCCCAGAAGATTCAGGGGCACAGTGTCTACCTAAGAATAAATCTGAGCAGCAACAACAAGGAATGCACATGCCATATGCCAATAACTGGGGAG
Source organism: Rhinopithecus bieti (assembly GCF_001698545.2). Taxonomy (NCBI): domain Eukaryota; kingdom Metazoa; phylum Chordata; class Mammalia; order Primates; family Cercopithecidae; genus Rhinopithecus; species Rhinopithecus bieti. Next base: position 376,230 of record NW_016804196.1, read on the forward strand.
AATGGGGCTCCTGACAGCCACACACACAGGAAAATTCAGATCCTTCAGTAGACTCCTCTCCACAGACCTCACCAGGTGATCACAAGAAAGACTGGGGGCACGGGGAGATGCTGGAGAAAGCTCCTGATAAAGACATATCCGAGACTGGGAAGAAAAATAGGTTTAATGGACTCACAGGTCCACGTGGCTGGGGAGGCCTCACCATCATGTATATTGATAAAAGGCACTTCTTACATGGCAGCGGGAAGAGAGAATGAGAAAGAAGCCAAAGCGGAAAGCCCTTATAAAATCAGCAGATCTTGTGAGACTTATTCACTACCATGAGAACAGTATAGGGAAACCACCCCCATGATTCAATTGTCTCCCACTGGGTCCCTTCCACAACATGGGGGAATTATGGGAGTACAATTCAAGATGAGATTTGGGTGGGGACGCAGCCAAACCATATCAGTCCCCTTTCTGATGTGAGTCTTTGTGTGTGATTCTCAGGAGTCTGTACTCTCTTGCTATCCCACAGCAGGACTACGGTAATTTATTAAGAATTTTAGCTGAATTCTTCCTACTAGTTTGATCAGTTTCCAGCACCTCTCCAGACACACATGTACTCACGTTCTGTCTTTTATTTGAAGTTTTTGGATGTGTTGGTTGTCCTTGAGTTGCTTTCTTTGATGGGTTTTAAATAGTTGTGACTTTGCAAATTATCTAGTTGTTTTTTTTTCCTTCAGTGGGAGCACACTCTTTCTAGTTTCTTACATTGTAAGCAGATGCCAGAAGTTAGTAAATGTTGTTTGAATGAGTGTGTGTGTGTGTGTGTGTGTGAAATGATGTTAGGATGAGAGAGGTCTTGAAATTGTACCTCCTAACATATTTTACTCCCTAAAGTTACAAATATATTTGAAACAATTCTATAATGGAAGTCTAAATATTTTAAACACCTAAACATTAGAATTTCTATAAAAGCTCTTTTCAAGCAATTGTTCCTGATTTTACAAAAGGCTATGGCAATAAACGAAGCAGGATTTATCATAGTGGTGGTATTTGGTGATGGTGTAATCCACCTGCAGGCAAGTGGCTGGTTAAATCAACTCAGTTCATTAGAGACTGACAAGATGTTGCCTTCTTGCTGGTGATGGAGTGGCTTAACAACTCCATTAAAATATTGCATTGCAACTGTGTGCATATGGTATGTTCATTCTCCCTCTCTTGTCCTTACACTGTTTTGGTTTTAAGAGACATAAGCTCTAGATACATTTTAATCTAGAATGGTTTCAGGTTCCAGATACTATGGATAATCTATATTGTACATTAAAATAAGAACCTACCTTGATATCCTTCTTAATTCACAATATTGTTACAAAGCTCAAAAGAAATGAATATAATAGAAATGAAAGTACTTAGACTCCAAAATTCTATACAAATATAAAGGTTTAGGATAAGAACTGTCTAAACATAGTGGCTTTTAGTTACAAAATTAACCATTCCTAGAAAAACAGTAAGAAAATCGACTGAAACGTTTTTCAGATTTCTAGTAAACCACAGGCACAGGAAGATTTCTCAGGTCTTCCAAAGATTGTTGCAAAAAACACAGAGAAATTTTAGGAATCACATCTTTCCTCTGAAAAGATAGTTTCTTTGTTGAACTATCTACCTTTAAGTTAGATGTTAGCACAATTTTTTTTTTAAATCATAGGTAGGCTTGAAGCCTAGTATATAAACATTTTATTTTACAGGGAGGAGTTAACCAAATGTAGGTAGGTCCAACAAGATGTGCCTTTATATATAAACTAAAATGTCATTGTTGAGGTTACAAGGTGAATATAGTTTGCTAATCATGGGCAATTGCTGTCCTTCTTTTGTCCTTATGCTTTTCTGGTTTTAAGAAGCATAAACCAATTTCAGACATAAACTTTATAAAATCAGAAATGATTGTTTGAAAAGAGTTCTTTATAACAATTCCATGTCTCTTTCTCAGCCATCTACTTGATGTTAGTTGCATGGTATGAGAAGTATTAGAATACATTGTAACTGACCTTAAGCTAGTCCACATTGACTGCTGTGCTAGGCGTAATAAAAAACCTTAGCAAATCCATTAAATATTGTTTGGGACTATTTCTTAGTACTTTAAGTGACCAAGACCATTGTATTAGCCAAATGTAAATAAGAAATCTGCAGTCATCAATAGTATTTGTGAGGAATTTCATACACAGTAACATAATTTTCTTTTTGACAGAATCTTGCTGGAGTGCAGTGGCGGCAAGATCTCGGCTCACTGCAACCTCTGCCTCCTGGGTTCAAGTGATTCTCATGCCTCAGCCTCCCTAGTAGCTGGGATTGCAGCATGCGTTACCATGCCTGGCTAATTTTTGTATTATCAGTGGAGATGGGGGGGTCTCCCTTTGTTGCCAAGGCTGGTCTTGAACTCCTGGCTTCAAGTGATATGCCTGCCTTGGCCTCCCAAAGTGCTGGGATTACAGGTGTGAGCCACTGCACCCAGCACAGTAGCGTAATTTTAGAGAAGTTCGTTGATAGCTGTCCCAGGAAGTAAGAAAGGAAGATTCAGGATAAACCTTCATGTGTGGCTTGCTCTCAAGTGAATCTGGTTAAAATCATCGTTGAGCTTAGGATTGAAAGCACATGAAGCCTGAGGGAGAATTATAATATTTGTGAGATAAACTATTCCTCCTTTCGGTATATATTAATTGAACACTCCCTTTATGGAGGTAGTGAATAATAGGATCCTTTCCTCCTTTAACCAGCAACATTACCCCGGTTCCTTTGTCTCTCCTTCACTTGTGGTAATGGGCTGGTACACCACGATGCCCTTCCCCTTTCAACCATACTAACATAGTTGGTTACGTGTGGCAGGCTGTTCCAAAAGTTTACTCCATCTGCCTAACCACAGAGTTTGATTTAGAGGTAGATAAGGGCCCTAAACTTGACCAATGTGAACTCTAAGACTTAAACTATCACTTGGAGAAATACAGAGAGAGACACACTGAACTCTGACGACATTATTTGAGACTCAGGGTCCAGTGATGCCTAGACTTAGATGTGCTTCTGAATTTCTAATTTATTAGGCCAAACGTTTTCCTTTATTCTTAATCTAGTTTCTAGTTTTCTAGTTGGGTTTTTGTCACTTGCAACAAAAAGATTACTAATAACTTATTATGAGTCAGGCATAGTTCTGGGTATGTACTGGAGAAATTATGGTGAAGAAGACCCAGGCTTTGTACTTGTGGGTATAGTTGTAGACGTGGCATGTATGTGTGCACACATGTCGGGGACAGATGTCCTAGGCTTTGTGGTTTCTACAATTATGTTGGAGGAATGACCAAAGATCATAGTCTACTGCTGAAACTTCATGCTTCTGATTCCTCCCCAGTTCACTTGAGCTGCTAAATCTGAATTGGTGAGGTACGTTGGCACTAAAAACACATGTTTTCATTGCTTGTTTGATCAAGAGAAGGTCTCACAGGTCTCTCATAGGTTTGATCATAAGCTACTATTAGGGAGTTTTAGAAAAATATCTAAAAGTATCAGTATTTAGGAAAATATTTGCATATGTACAATAAACATCCTAACTTCTGTGACTAGGAATTGGAGATCAGGAAATATTGTGGGATGATGAGGACATAATCACCAGATAGAAAACCATGATGGAGGTGCTGAATGGAAAATTTTATTCTTTGTTTTAGACAGTTACACTCTGTTGCCCAGGCTGGAGTGCAGTGGTGTGATCTCAGCTCACTGCAACCTCCGTCTCCCGGGCTCAAGCGATTCTCCTGCCTCAGCCTCCCAAGTGGCTGGGATTACAGGTGCACACCACCATACCCGGCTAATTTTTTGTATTTTTAGTAGATACGAGATTTCACCATGTTGGCCAGGCTGGTCTTGAACTTCTGACCTCAATTAATCTGCCCATCTCAGCTTCCCAAAATGCTGGGATTACAGGCGCAAGCTTCTGTGCCCGGCCTTGGAAAATGTTGTTATAATGGAAAACATAAGTAGGATTTAAGAGAAAAGGACAATGAAATTAGAAATATGAAAGAAAATAGGACAGATAGCAAAGCCATATCTAGAGGATTCAATCTAAATTGTAATCAGAACCCCAAGAGGAAAAATAGAAGAGATGAGAGAATCAGAAGCAATAGTTAGAAAAATAAGAGAAGAAACAACATTATCTTAAAAATGTTGTTAATCTACTAATAAAAAATGCTCAGTGTTCAGCAAAATAATAAATACAAAACAACACCTATAGTCATGCTTCCTAAAGTGTGTCCCATATACCAATATTCTTATTTGATGTTCATCTGAAAAATGATTTTGTGGCCTGGAAAGTTTGGAAGATTTTGTATAATATAATGGCTTCTGAAAGATTCACATTGTACATTTGCTAGTTCAGTGAGATAATACTAAGACAAACAAGCAAATCTAATGTATTTTAACACAGAGTTTACCTAACTTATATGACCACTTTTTTTGTGATAACACTAATAAAATGTGTCAGAATAGAGTTCCACAGAATTTATTTTGGTGAAACAATGACTTAGACATTTCCTGATGACATCATTAAATTTTAATATATTGATATATCTATTTCTATCTATATCAGCTCTATATATACATCTTCAACTACAACTATTTCCATCTCTACATCTCTATCCCAATCTCTACGAATGCTTAACATTAAAAAACTATACATATTCATAAAATAAGAAATGAAATGACTATTTTCTAAACCAATGAATTAAACCAATGAATTAAGAAAACACATATATAATTTTAAAAAAATTTAATCATTTTACTCAGACTGACATAAATTTATCATTAATGTAATAATTACTAATAAATGAGTATATATATCTATAAATTGAAGTCAATTTGTGGCAATATAGATAGTCTTAAAAGTTTTATATCCTTTAAGCTAGTGATTTTAATCCTGGAAATCTATTCTAATGACTTCATATGAAGAATGGACAAAGAATGTACAAGAGAGTTCATTTCATCTTTAAACATAAAGATATGAGTCATACAAAATGTTTTAAAAGTTGCCTATTTGGAAACCATGTATCTGATAAGGGGTTAGTACTCAGAATACATAAGGAATTCATATAACTTGATAGCAAAAAATCCCAAATAACAAAATTAAAAAATGAGCAAATAACCTGAATAGACATTTTTCCAAAGAAGACGTGCACATGGCCAACAGGTGTATGAGAAGTTGCTCAGCATCACTAATCATCAGTGAAATGCCAATTAAAACCGCAATGAGCTATCAACTCACATCTGTTAGGATGTCTATATAAAAAAGACAATAGAAAAGAAGTGTTGGAGAGGGAACATTGTTGTACATTGTTGGTGGGAAGGCAAACTGGTACAGTCTATAAGGTAGACAGTATAGAGGTTCCTCCAAAAATTAAAAATAAAACCACTATATGATTTAGCAGTCCCACTTCTGGGTATGTATTGAAAGGAAATAAAGCAGTGTTTTCAAGAGATATCTGCACTCCCATGATTGTTATAGCATTAATTCACAATAACCAAGATATAGAAACAACCTAAGCATCCATTATTGGATGAATGGATAAAGAAAATATGTATATGTGTGTGTGTACGTATAATTCAGCCATAAAAAGGAAATCCTGTCATTTGCAACAACATGGAAGTATCTGGAGGACATTATGCTGAATGAAATAAGCTGGGTACAGGAAAACAAAACTGTATGATCTCATTGATGTTTGGAATCCAAAAAGGCTGAACTCATAGAAGCAGAAAGTAGAATAGTAGGTGCCAGGAGGTGAGGAAAATGAGAGATTTTGGTCAATGGATATAAACTTTCAGTTACAAGGTGAATAAGTTCCAGGGATCTGATGTACACTGTGGTGATTATAGTTAATAATACTGTACTGTTTACTTGAATTTGATAACAGAGCAGATTATAAGCATCTTCACCCCTCTCTATCCTCACACAAATGGTAACTATGGGTTGTGATGAGTGTATTACTTAACTGGCTATGGTAATCAGTACACTATGTATATGTATATCAAATAATCACATTGTACACCTTGAATATATATATATCTTTTATTTGCCAATTAAATTAAAAAATTCTTGTTTACATTTCACTATTATGTTGACTGAGTTTGTGGTGGAATTTTGAGAAAAGTATCCTTGCATGTTAAATCACTGGTTTTAAATTTTTTTTCTTCTCTTTTTTTATGACAGCAATACACGTCTACTGAGGAAAATTACAAAAAAAGATAAAAGTAGAAAGGTGTGTCAATGCAAATATGACAAAGGATGCTACAAGGATGATTAGGTATTGTGCATATGCCAGGAAATATTTTTCAAATGAGTGAGTCAATAAATGAGAGAATAGGTTCTGGCTGACTCAAGGTTTCGGTAAGCTCCTGATGGATTGAATTTAGGATATTTCAGTGCAAATTAACATTTAGCATTCCTTCCAATAGCTATCCTTTTATAAGCAGTTTCCTTGAAAATACTGTGACTATAAACAGCCCTCCCCAAAAAGCATATAAATCGCTTATGAATGAGGAAATGAATATTTTATACACCATAGAATTTTATGTTCAATAGTTTTGTGATAGAGTGAAGTTAAAATGGATGATATGGGAATATGTACTCCTTTGTTTTATCCCTACATTTTTAAGAGCTGCTATACAGCTGTTGAATGACTCTCAAAATGTCTCAAGACATTCATCATTTGGTGCACTGTGTAAATGAAACTTGGCACCAGCAATAATCAAGAAACTTGAGTGTCAGTGATGGCTCCCAGTAGGAGACAGGACATGCTTCCTGGGACCAGATGGAAGCCCAGGACACAGGGGAGCAGCAGCAGGAAGGGGTGGAAACCTGGAACAATCAAAGACACTGGCAGCGGTTCCCAGCGAGAGCATTAACTATTGGAGATCAAGTTCAAATAAGGGCCTTGCAACTCACATCACACCCAAGCAGGCAGTAAGTGTCTAAGGAGAAATCTACTGGTGTTACTTAAGAAGGGCAGAATGGAGACAGCAGGATATCAATCAAAATAAGTCCCTTTTAGGAGTTCAGTCCAAAATTAGGAAGAACGGAAACAAGAATGACCCCTTGATAGAGGATACTAGTTGGAATGTGTTAATAATGAAAACGGGAGGATGTCTAATATCTAAATCTTCCAAGTTTCCAGAGTTGTCTGTGGGGTTGTTTAACAAGAAAAGAGTTCTGAGATTAAGGTCTTAACACCAGGTGGTCAGTGTATGCAATATCAGTGTGGAAGGAAACCTGAGACTTGCTAGAACCATAGGATGAAGGAGTGGGAATTTTGGCATAAGAGCGGGCAACGTAGGCGTGAAAGAAAAACAGGTTATCTTTACTTGTAACACCATAACAAACCTGAATGACTTGGAAGGTTTATTAAAACAGGTTGTTTGCCTCCACTCCTAGTTTCTAATTCTGGAGTGGAGTAGGGCCAACGAATTTGCATTTCTAACAAATTCCCAAGTGATGCTGATGCCACCCGTCTGGGAACCACGCTTTGAGAACTACTGCATAGAGGATGCCATGTTATATGGGAGGCTGGGAGGAAAAAGTAAGGATACCAATCCTAAGGTGGATAGAGACAGGGTGAAATGCAAACACATTGGAGCTGCTCTGGAAGACACTGAATTCTGATCAGTATCTCTTGTAAAAATGATATGTCATAATCTAGGTACTCTGCTTCAAGGAGGTGAAGAATTACTCCTCACTCTTTAAGTGTGACCTATGTGTACTGACTTCCTTTCAAAAAGTAGACTATGGAAAGAGGTGAAACATGGAGTAATTTATTGTGCAGAAACTTGACCAATACTACTTCAACCAGGTGATTAAGGTCAACATCATCAGATATAAGTCATGATGATAGCATGTAGCATGATATGTTGTGATAAAATAGCACTTAATCTCTGTGGTTTTTCTTTCAAAAAACACTTAACCATAATCTAATTGTGAAAAAAAAAAATATCAGACAAATCCCAATTGAGGGATGTTCTACAAAGTACTTGTCTAATACTCTTCAACATGGTCAAGGTCATCAGAAACAAGGCAGGTCTGAGGAACTGCACCACCAAGAGGAGCCTAAGCAGACATCATGACTGAATGTAATGGCATCCTGGAAGAGAAAAAAGAGGTTGGGGAAAACCCGAGGAAGTCTAAATGAATAATGGACTTCATCACTATTGGTTCATTAATTGTTAATAAATATGCCATACTAATACAAAATGTTAATAACAGGGGTAACTGGGTGTGGAATATGTTGGAACTCTCTGTACTATCTTTGCAATGTTTCCATTCTAAAGAATAACATTTGCTAAAAAAATCTAAAACTTGGAAATATGGCAATATAAAGTGGTATGCCACGTTCCTTCCTGGCAAGGTACAGACCTTTACATGAAAGGTTCATGTCCAAAATAGATATTGGGTGCCTGAATTGTGAGAGTGCGAGGGAGACAGTGAAATTCTCTTTTAAATATTTTTAGCACATTGCCTTTTGTGTATGCTACTTATGATGATCTTTGGAGAAATTGGTCTGATTGCTATAGGAAGAATAGTTGTTTGTCTTCTGAGCCATTGATTTTTTGTTTTAAAATTTATGGATAATGTGAATCATGCCACAGATGGTATCTCCTTCGTTGTGACACTGCTAGACAATTTTGTGACCTACCCCTTGCAGATTAGCAGGGTCTTTCAGCATGCACACCATTCACCCTGAACGATCTTTGTTTCATGGAACGCTCTTTTCTGCATCTTCTTTACATTTACATACGCCACATTTGTTCTGTGAGTAAATGAAGAAGATATTTGCTTTGCCTTTTATCCCCTATTTTACAAAAGTTCATTCAGTAAATACGACTGTTAAATACTTCTTTTTGGATTCATTTCTAAGCACATTCAAGTAAACAAGTATTATTAGATCAATATCAATTTCTTCTATTTTTCCTATTTAAAGGCTAGCACTTCCCTTAGTACTGCTAGTTCCTACATTCCTATCTTATTGTTGCCTTTTAACCTGTTCAAAGTTCTTCAGAGGGTTATTTCATTAACTAGAACTAACCTACTGGCTGTTTTTCACTCATTAAAATACTTTTTATGAAATATTTTTTATTAAATTTTAATTTATTTATTTTGAGACTGGATTATGAGACTGGCTAATTTTTGTATTTTTGGTAGAGATGGTGCTTCACCATGTTGCCAAGGCTGATCTCAAACTCCTAGGCTCAAGCGATCCATCCACCTTGGCCTCCCAAAGTGCTGGGATTACAGACGTGAGCCACTGCTCCTGGCCGAAACATTTCAACAACAAAAATCTCATTGATTGCCTTTGGAAAATGCTAGGGAACCAACTCATTATTTTGAAAAGTGATATATAAAAGGTAAGAATTAGGCATTTGCTCTTCATTTCCAATATGAACTGAATTTAAACAGTTGATGAGGGAAGTTTTTATTTAAAGGAGAATTGCAGCTAATAAATGAAGAAGACATGACAGCATTAGAAAATTACAATTTTGTAACCACTAATGAGTGACAGGATTAGGTACTGATCATCAGTTGCTGCTATCATCACAAAAATGGAGAAAAACAGAAATTATGTACTTCCTGATAGCAACATACTATGTCACTTAAAAAATATTCTTACCATGAATCAAACCTGAATCTAATTCATGACTCTAGGCCTCATGACTAAATTGCATGAAATTCAGGGGGCAGAGGAACAATTAATATTGAATGTGATCAGCAAAGTTCAGACTGTGAGAAACACTACAGGAAAAAATGATCCGTTTTCTTTTGGTGCATAAACTGCAAAGGAAAAAGAAGTGGAGTGAAACCTATGGGTTGAGAGAGACTTAAGACATGTATCAACCAAACGTTATAAACTTGGATTTGAGCAAATTTTTTTAAAAAATAAAAAATTGGGACAATTCATACATTTGACAATATTAAGGTATTACTAATTTTAAAGACATGATATGGTATTGTGATTATATTAAAATGTTCTTATCTTTTGGATACACATACTGATTTTTTATTTTATTTTGTTTATTTTCAAATTAAAAAAAATTTTAACTTTCAAGTTCAGGGGTACAAGTGTAAGTTTGTTACATAGGTAAGCTTGTGTTATGGGGGTTTGTTGTACAGATTATTTCGTCACCCAGGTATTAAGCCTAGTACCCATTAGCTATTTTTTCGAATCCTCTCCCTCCTCACAACTCTTCACCCTCTGAAAGGCTCCAGTGAGTGTTATTCATGCTGAGGTATTAATGGATGAAAAATATAATTCCTTCAGTTTCTTTAGAAATAATGCTTGTGTGGGGTTTTTGATGACTATGTCTTGAGCAAGGTAGTCTATGAAATTACAATAGTTGAAGCTGGATAATGTGTGCTGTGTTATACTATTTTTCTACTTTTGTATGTATTTAAAATTTTCCATAAAATAAGGTATAAGATATAATACTCATGTTCAAAATATAATACTAATATAGTGACAACCCACGTCCACAACTCCAAGTTTAAGGAGAAGCATTAGGGATGTAGCCAAATTTCTCTTTGTGCTCTTCCCCAATTACATTTCACTCGCTTTCCTTCAGGCATACCGTTTCCCAGAATTTATCATTTTTTACCCCCATTGATACCTTTCCAATTTTACTACATATATGTATATCTGTAAACTTTACAAAGAATTTCTTGCACATTAAAAAACTCTTATTTGTGGTATATATTCAACATTATATTTGTGGGGTTCATTAATGTTGATACATGACATAAAGCTTTAGTTCATCTTTTGCACTGTTGTGTAGGATTTCATTGTAGGAATATAAATTTGTCTATCTATTACCTGTTGATGAATATTTGGGTTGCCTCCAATTATTTGCGATTATAAATAATGCTGTATGAAACTTGTATACATATTTCCTTGGCATCCAGAGCAAGAATTATTCTAGGGCTTGTTGCTAGAAGTAGAAATGTTAAATTTTATGGCCTGCACACCTTAAACCCTACTAACTATTGCCAGTGGCTTTCCGAGTGTTTATACCAATTCCAATTTGCATTTTTCTACCAGCAATGGCTAAAAGTTCCCATTTCTCAAACTTTGACAAATATTTGCCAATATTTTAATTTTTGTAAAATTGATGGGTATGAAATAGTATCCCTTTTTGTGTGTTATTTTGCATTTCTCTCACATCTAGTGAATTTGAGCACCTTTTCACATGCTGTTGGTCATTTGATTTCCTTTTCTGTAAACTCTGTTCATAGCTCTTGCTCCTTTCTCTACTGTGTTTGCTTTTTATTATGCCGATTTGTGGTAGTTCATATATATTTACTATACTTTTGTTATTTATATATATTTCAAATACCTTCTCCCAGTTTTCACACTCTTTTAATTTTCACATTCTTTTAATTATATTTTCACACTCTTTTAATTATATTTTGATCCATGGAAGTTTTAATGTCAATTTAAATGTATCTATCCTTTTGTTTGTGGTTTATGCTGTCTGTATTTTTAAAATTCTTTCCCTTCCTTAATGCAATAGGAAATCATATATTTTCTTTTCAAAGTTTAAAAATTTGATCATTTAATTTGGACCTAAATCCAACAGGGACAGTGGAGAATATGTGTTTTTTGGTGATGGAATAGCATTCTCAGCTTTCTTCCTGTCTGAGAAATGGGAAACCCAGAAGCCTTTTCACACATAGAACAGGGTAGTACAACTTTTGGTAATACATGTCTCTCAACAACTTTGTGGGTTTTCTGTATATCTGTTTCCAGTTAACTCTATTTGCCCAAAAATATAATCACAATTATTTGTAATACATCCTTTTCTCTATACTTAATTACAAGTATTTTAAGCATATTGCATCTGTGGGACCATGTCCCTAAATGTTATAGATGCTGTTTTTGTCAGTAAGATAGCCTACTAAAACCATCTGGAGATGGCTACACTCTTGCCTTGGTCTTTGATACGGGGCTATAACCTAATCTGAAAATCTTCTACTGGCTGGAGAAGCTGGAGAAGGGAAAGAGTTTAGAGTTTTAGTCAATAAGCTTTTGGTTTTCTATGTTCCCTCTCATTCTGCTTGCAAGGTGTCCAGTTGTTTTCTGAGGTTGTACCTTTCTCATAGAGCCTTTCCAAATGCATCTAAAAGCAACTGATTCACACTTTCAACGTTTTGCCTGGAAACCATCTAGCACATGTTCACATATTTATTTTCTTTATCTCAGGTGACAGTCGTGCCCATCTTTTGGCCACTATGTAACACAAGTTGTTATTTTTCTAGCCACCCATAACAGTTTTCTCACAAATTGTCCAGCCTCCTATGAAGTTTCTTTGTCTTCTGTTGTTCTATACCCAAATCAATACCACACATGTTAGCTTTTCATTTTAGCATTTTATGCAAATAAAGTCATGTAATTCTTGCAACTTTACAAGACAGGTACTGTTATTACTCTTTTTGTGGCTGAGAAAATCAGGACTCCCCTCTGATATGGGAGTTTGATATTAATAGATATCCAATAGATTTTGCTAGATAAAATGAATAAGCAAATACTTTTTCTGATTAATCCTAATACTTGAATATTCCATTCATATTGCAACATATTTAAATACCTTTTTTGAAATTTGATGTATGTTCACTGCACTGAAAAATGTTTCTTTGATCTTGTTTATTTCTTTATATATCTTATGTTTTTCTTACCTGACAGCTTTCCCCTATTTAAGGTAGGCTACATTGTTTTCTTGGAACAAATGTTTCTTGAAAATATTGTTTTCTTGGAACAAAAATACTTCTTCATATTCTCAGAGGAAGAGAGTATGCAGATATAGAGAATAAAAAAAACAGTGATACAGCAAAACTCTCATTTTTCATGATATAAGAGAACTAATGAAGCAAAGTAAATATTTGGATTTTATTTTTGGCTATGAATTCCCCTAACTATAAACAGCAGGTAGTATACATAGTATTTGTCCAGCACCAGATGACTCACAAGAGATGGAATATAGAGTTCTGCTTTTGATAATAGTCCAAAGAATGTACAGTTCTATTTTTGATAACATTTCAATACAATTGAAGGGGAGAATAAGGCTATTAATGCTAAATAACCACAGAATTATGGCCGTATAAATTTATTTGTGTGGCCTGAAAAAGGAGATACACTATGGATAAGAAAGGAGAGATGAATTGGAGTTTTCAAAGTATCTTTCTTAGTGCTGATGGGATGTGAACATATTGATAGATTTGTTATGAATAGGTGGAAGAAGGTGAACATATGCTAGAGTATAAGCCAGAGCCAATAATGCACCTTGTATTTTGATATATAAATTGGGACACTAACTGCTACAGAGCAGGGCAGTTGAAGCAGGAGTGAAGTCTGGATTAATGCCATGAATTGGTACCTAGCACTGGCTGGGTGAGTAGCAGCAACTAAATAAATATAGTAGAAGGGAAATGACTGAAATAATGCATTATGGGGAGAAAAGAATCAACTTTTGTTGGGCTTTGACGGCCAGATCAAAAAGTTAGGTTTGATGTCATACGTGATGGGGAAAATTTTTTTTTTTTTTCACTCAGAGTTAGTAGAAGCTAACACTTTGCTCATCTCTAAGGTTAGACACATAGAAATCAGCTTTTCTCTCTTCTCTATCTTCTCACTGCTGGTACTGCAAATTAGGCTAACATCTGTTCACAGCTGTACAACCATTGAAGGTTCCTGATGATTCTCCATATCTGTGCTGTATGCTCTTCTTGGGTTAAATATTGCTGGCAGAACTTCACTATTGCTTGACAATATACAAAGGTTCCATATTGTGTTTAAGGTACATTTTAATCTCCATACTTTAAAAGCCTATACTGTCTGTTTTTTTATTTTCCACTAGTTTTCCATATCTCCCCGCAGACCTTTCTTCTTCAGTAACTATGTGTACCCTGGTTGTTCCCAGTCCATACCGAAGTTTGTTCTAGACTAAATTAATTTATTCCTTGTAATTTCTCAGGCCAGAGGCTGTACTTTACTTTCAAACTTACTTCATCACTTATTAATTTTTTCACCTGGTGCTCCTTCAGTTTTTTTTTTTTTTTTAATGTTTTTTTTCTTTTTTTTTTTTTTTTATTATACTTTAAGTTCTAGGGTACATGTGCATAACGTGCAGGTTTGTTACATATGTATACTTATGCCATGTTGGTGTGCTGCACCCATCAACTCGTCAGCACCCATCAATTCATCATTTATATCATGTATAACTCCCCAATGCAATCCCTCCC